>NC_060278.1:84714165-84736542 GCF_021613505.1 Equus quagga | reverse complement strand
GAGGGCAGGGTGAGCCTGGGCTGTGGCTGCGCACTTTCAGTAGATACACCACCCAACCACCAGGCATGTGCATGGTGGAGGTGGGGATGGCTCCATTTGTGTTAGGAGGGAAGGGGCATCAGAGGCGGGCTGTGTCCAGGACCTACTAAGCAGAAGGCACTCAGCGAGAGCGAGTGAATGAATGAAGCAATGCCAGGAGGCCAGGCTGTGTGCAAGGACTTCTCGAGTCCTTCCAAATGAACAAGAGGGGAGCCTGGTCCAAGGGATTCCTCTCCTGTCATTCCTTGTGGCTCTGTTACTTTCTAGGCAGAGTCTCAAGTTCCTTTTCTTCATGAATGGGTGACTGCGAGGTCTGAAATCACTGACTCACTGACGTGGAATTTTAGAGCCAGAAGGAAGTCATTACACCTGGTCCGCTGTACCCACCATTTCAGCTACCACTGTTTGGGCCTTATCCATGTGAAAGGGGTTCGAAACTTTCAATAGGATAGTTCAGGGACACTTGGGCAAAGACCTAAAGAAGATGAAGGAGTGAGCCATGCAGATATCTGAAGGAAGAGTGTTGCAGGCAGAGGGAACAGCAAGTGCGAAGGTAGGAGCATAGCAGGCATGTTTTAGAAATAGCTAGGAAGTCAGGGTGGCTGGATCAAATGGTTGTCCTTGTGGAAGAGAGTATCAGGTGATGAGGCTAGAGATATTCTGGGCCAGGATGCAGACCAACTGGGCTATTGTAAAGACGTTGACCTTGGCTATGAATTAGGTGGGAGTCCTGGGAGGGTTTTGAGTATCGAATTATTCTGATTTTAATGGGATAATTCTGGCTGCTGTGCTGAAAACAAAGAGAAGGGGAACAAGAGTGGAAATAGGGAAATCAATTAGTAGCTGTTGCACTGCAGTCGAGAGAAATTGGAAACCACCTAAATGTCCATAAGTAGGGGGCTATTTCAATAAACTGTCTTAGAATGGACTACTAAGCATCTGTTCAAAAGGAGTTCGATAGATCTGGACTGACAAGGAGCTATCTTTGAGACACATTTTTGAGTTAAAAAACAAATTACTGACTGATATAAATTCATTGTGAAACCATCGTGTTTTTTTAAAATATGTAAAACAATGCTCCACTTGCCCTGTGGGTGTGTACAAGTAATAACTTATCTGGCCCTTACCGTATGCCAGGCACTGTTTTAAGTACTTTACACATCTTAACTCATTTCATCCTAACAATAACCCTATTAGGTAGGTAATGTTAGCATTTCCATTTTATAGATTGAGGAACTTAAGGCTCAGAGAGGTTAGACAACTTTTTCAAGGTCACACAGCTTGTATGTCACAGAGCCAGGATGTGAACTCAGGAGAGCCAGCTCCAGAGGCCAGCCTCTTAACCATTGCCCCTACCTGACCTAGACATGGATGTATATATAGAGAGAAAGGTATGGAAGAATTCACAACAAACTGACAAGTGTGGAAACTTCAGAGGGGAGGAAGTAAACTGGACTCGTGAACAGAAGGATAGACAATTTGAGCTCTATCTTTCATAGTTTTTTAAAAAGAATGTAGCCATGTGTTATTTGTGCGATTTGAATTTATTATTTTTTATAATGGAAGTCTGGTAGGGGAGGAAAGTCTGCAAAAAAGGGAGGAGGAAGAGTCAGTGAGGTCGAAAGTTGTTCAGGCTCTTCAAGCTCTATTTTTAAAAAGTGAGAGAGAAGGAAAGAACCAACTTCTCCCCCTGCCCCTTCCGAATTGGCTCTTTCACCCTGAGTCAGTCTCTCCACCGCCTAACCAGGGAACCCCCAGGCCAGAAGCCTGAACCTGCCTTCCAGCTTGGTGGAGGCCTGCTCCTTCCTGAGAACAGACGCCAGCCCATCTTTGGCTGTGGGTGGTGACGTAACTCTTAGATGCCTCCAGGCAAGGTGGCTGCGATCAGCCACCAAGACACTCCCCTGAAGAAGGTTGCAGGCGTGAGCCACTGGTGACAGCCATCGAAAGGATCCCTGGGGAAGGGGGCACCTCGGTCGTCCACAGTTCCCATCCACCCAAGCACAGGGGTCTCCTGGTCTCTTCCTTCTGACTGATGTGGGATCCGTTTGCGGGAAGGATTACAGAAACTTTAGCACACTGTGGTTGAAAGCAATAGACTGTAGGAAACAACCCACATGTCCACCAGCTGATGAATGGATCAATAAAATACGGTAAATCCATACAATGGAGTGGTATTCTTTAATAAAAGGAACGAAGTACTGATGCACACCACAGCAGGGATGAACCTGAAACATTATGCTAAGTAAAAGGAGCCAGACTCAAAAGGACAAATACTGTATGATTCCGCTTATATGAAACTTCCAGAATAGGCAAATCCAGAGACAGAAAGTAGATCAGTGGTTTGGGGGGGCTAGGGGTGGAGGGTATGGAGAGTGACTGCTAATGCAGGGGTTTCTTTTGAATAAGCTCATGTAAGGTCAGTGGTAGCCAGGCTCGAGTGGGGCCTTGGTCTTCTTCTGGGAGTAGGAAGAAGGGAATCCCTTGAAATTCCGCCCTCTGCATTTACAGTGGGCACTGGCTTGGTGCCTCGGCCAAGGTACTTTAATACCTGAGACTTTTTCTATTTAAAAAAAAATTTTTTTTTTAAAGATTGGCACCTGAGCTAACAACTGTTGCCAATCTTCTTTTTCTTTTTTGCTTTTTCTCCCAAAATCCCCCCAGTACATAGTTGTATATTTTAGTTGTGGGTCCTTCTAGCCATGCCATGTGGGACTCTGCCTCAGTGTGGCCTGATGAGCAATGCCATGTCCACACCCAGGATCTGAACCTGTGAAACACTGGGCCACCAAAGCAGAGCACACGAACTTAACCACTCAGCCACGGGGCCGGCCCTAAAAATGCTTTTAAATTACAAAAATAATACATATGTATGACAGAGTGCAAGTATATGTTAGGTGCTGAGCATTCATGACTTCATTTAATCATTGCAGAACCCTTACCAGGTAGGTCCTATTGTTTCCGATTTCCAGATGAAAAAACTGAGGCTCCAGAGAGACGACATGACTTGCCCAAGGTCACACAGCACAGTTAAGATTTGCAGCCAGACCTGTCTGGGTTCATAAACATATATGAAGCGAAAAGTGAAAACGTTCTACTCCTCCCACCACACCCCATCGCCAGTCCCACTCCTCAGTTTAAAACCGAGAGCTAAACAGTGTGTATCCTGCAGAGATCTACTAACGCAAACACAAGCCCTCGTACCGCTGTATCTATACAGGCACGAATATGTGTTTTTATATTTCTATATATGTGTGCTTGTTTATATAGTTTTATATTTCTCATTTCAAAAGTAATGACACCTGGGGGCCGGCCCCATGGCCGAGTGGTTAAGTTCGCGAGCTCTGCTTCGGCGGCCCAGGGTTTCGCCAGTTTGAATCCTGGGCGTGGACATGGCCCCGCTCATCAAGCCATGCTGAGGTGGCATCCCACATGCCACAACCAGAAGGACCCACAACTGAAAATACACAACTGTGTACCAGGGGGCTTTGGGAGAAAAAGGAAAAATAAAATCTCTAAAAAAAAAGTAATGACATCTTATTTGTAATATTTGGAAAATAATAAGGAAGAAAGAAAAAATAGCTATAACATAGCCTTTAGAGGCAACATCTCCACTATTAACACTTGAGTATATTTCCTTCCGGACTTTTAAAAATAGGTTTTATTAGATATTGAGTAATACATACAGATACACAAATAGATATATATATACATACATATATATGTAAAATGTATGA
Source organism: Equus quagga (assembly GCF_021613505.1). Lineage (NCBI taxonomy): Eukaryota > Metazoa > Chordata > Mammalia > Perissodactyla > Equidae > Equus > Equus quagga. The sequence goes on along the minus strand of NC_060278.1, from coordinate 84,732,766 downwards.
AAGGTATGAAGAATAATGAGGCAACAAATTCTGTGTACATGTGTACAATTCAGTTTAATAAGAACATTTCCAGAGAGAGTGACATCAGCATCGTGGTGGAGTGAGTTGTCCCATTTGTCTCTCCTCTTGAAGTTACAACTAAAAGATTCCCTACACAACACAACACAACATTTCCATTACCTTGCAAGCTCCCAATTTTATCCTGTTCCCCGGTTCATCTTGTACCCTCCCCTGTTAATGTGTAATAGCTACCTTGGATTTTGTGTTTGTTATTCCCTTACATTTCTTTACAATTTTACCACATAGGTGTATATCCCTATATTAGTTATTTATTGCTGCAGAACAGATTACCCCCAAATTTAACTTAAAATTATAAACATTTATGGGGCCAACCTGGTGGCGCAGTGGTTAAGTTCGCACGTTCTGCTTCGGTGGCCCAGGGTTCGCTAGTTCGGATCCCGGGTGCGGACATGGCACTGATTGGCAAGCCACGCTGTGGTAGGCGTCCCACATAGAACGTGGAAGAAGATGGGCATGGATGTTAGCTCAGGGCCAGTCTTCCTCAGCAAAAAGAGGAGGATTGGCAGCAGATGTTAGCTCAGGGCTAATCTTCCTCACACAAAAATAATAATAATAAACACTTATTATCTCATAAGTTTCTGAGGGTCAGGAATCCAACTTAATGGAGTGGTTCTGCCTCAGGGTCTCGAATAAGGTTGTAGTCAAGTTGTTGGCTGTACTCATCTGAAGGCTTGACTGGGGCAGCAGGAGCCTCACGTGACAGTTAGCAGGAAGCTTCATATCCTCACCACACACGGGCCTCTCCAGAGGGCTGCTCACGACGTGGTAGCTGGCTACCCCCAGAGCGAGCGATGAGAGGGAGAAAGAGAGAGGTGACCCTAGTCTTGGAAGTGACATACCATCATCTCTGCCATTTGCTATCAGTCACACAGCACAACTCTGGTACAATGTGGGAGAGGACTATACAAGGGTGTAAATACCAGGAGGCAGGGATCTGGGGGGGCATCTTGGAGAAGCTGGCTACCACAAACCCTCAACAGTATGTTGATTAGTTTTGCCTGTTTTCAAACTACATATAAATGGAATCATACTGCACTATTCTTTTGCACTTTTTTCATGCAAAGTATTTCTGAGATTCTTTCATGCTGTGTGTAGCTAAATCCACTTATTTTCTCACTATATCATATTACTGTGTATAAACATACTATTATTTGTTTAACCCTTCTGCTATAATGGACACTTGGGTAGTTTCCAAATTTTTGCTGTCACAAGTAGTAATGCTATAAACATTCTTATATCTGTGTCTTGCATGTGTGCAAGAGTTATTTTAGGGCATATATCAAAGAATAGAATTGCTGGGTCATAGGTCGTGGTCATCTTCAACTCTATTAGGTAACAATAAATTTTTTCCAAAGTTTTCACGTTCTTGGTCCACTCTTGATTTGACCAGATTTTTTCATTTTTGCCATCTGGTGGGTGTGAAATGGTATCCCACTGAGATTTTAATTTGCACTTTCCGTGATACCTAGTGAGGTTAAGGATCTTTTCAGGTTTATTAACCACTCTGGTTCTCTTCCTCTTTAGCATCTGTGCAAAGGTCTTTTCCATTTTTCTTGTGTCTTTATCATATTAATTTCCCAGCCTTTTTCCTATGCATGGTATTTAGAGTTGAGATCACGTCACACATCTAATTCGTATATTTTTCTATTCTTTCTTTTCTTTTCTTCTTTTTTTTTTTTTTGAGGATGATTAGCCCTGAGCTAACTACTGCCAGTCCTCCTCTTTTTGCTGAGGAAGCCTGGCCCTGAGCTCACATCCATGCCCATCTTCCTCTACTTTATATGTGGGATGCCTATCACAGCATGGCTTGCCAAACGGTGCCATGTCTGCACCCGGGATCCGAAACGGTGAACCCTGGGCCGTTGAAGTGGAACGTGTGCACTTAACTGCTGCACCACTGGGCCGGCCCCATGTATACTTTTATTTTCACTTAACATTACACTATAAGCATTTCCGCATCATCTAAATCTCAGCAAATGTTTTTAAATAGTGTTTTCCAGTTTAAAAAAAATTAGTCATGTTAGATGATACAGAAAAGTATAAAAAATAAAATAAAATCATTCATAATTTAACTACCCAGCAATAATCACCTTTTTGCAGTCTATAATTCCTTCTACTATATTTTGCATGTAAATGTACGTTTTTAATAAATTAGAATAATTCTCAACAAACCTATTTTTTTACAAGGTGTTATGTTTTGAGCATTTTCCCATATCATTAAATATTCCTCAATTACAATTTAATGTGTGAATTTAACGCATGTAAACCATCACTCTATTTGTTGAACTTCTCAGTTTTAATTCTTCTTTCCTGTATTATAAATAACCTTGCACAAAACATCTCCGTGGATAAATCTTTGGCTGCATTTCACTTCTTAAATTAGATTCCAATCAAAGGCCATTTCTCAATGATCTTTTCAGAGTTGTTTTTAAGGCTCTTGATAAATATTGTAAAGTTCCTCTCCCAAAAGACTCTCTCCATCTTTCCAGAATATAAACTTCTTTACGTCCTTTCTGTACAAAAGCTTTCCTCCAGTGCCTCTTTAGTGTCCTGCACACTCAAATACACATTCACATTGTCTTCTCTGCCACACTCCCCTCTCAGCCATGCCAGTTTATTTCCAGGACACACCATGGGCTCTCACATTAAACCTCCATGCCTTTGTTCAGGTGGTGTCTTCCACCTAAAATGCCCCTTACCTCCTTTCTTTCCCAGGCAAAACCCTATTCTCCTTTTAAGGGCCAGTTCAGTAAAGCCCATGTCTCTGGGCAGAGTTGATCTGCCCTCTGCTGGGCTCCCAAAGCATGCCATAGACTTCCATAAGGGTAATTTTCACCTTCAAATAATTGTGGCACACAGCAGATCTTGTCCTGCTCCAGTTTAAAACCCTTCCATGGAACATAACAGAAAGTTCAGAAATTGACCCAAGTACACCTGGGAATGTAGATGATGATAATGGAGACGTTTCAAATGAGTTGGGAAAAGATAATAATATTCAGATAACTGGGTAGGAATTTGGAAAAATTTTTCAGATTTTGCTCTCACACCTTACACCAAAGTGAATTTATGATGGAACAAGGATTAAAATGTAAAATATGAAACCATGTAAAAACTAGTGGAAAACAGAGAATTATTTGTATAATATCAAACTGGAGAGGGTCTTCCTAAGAATGACCTAGAACCCAGAAGCCACAAAGGAAAAGACTGATAAATTAAAACATACAAAATAAAAGTTTTTCCATGGTAATAAATAATAAATTGGAAAATTGTTTACAACTTATATGTAGAAAAAAAGGATAAAAATTCCTGTAAATCAATGGGGAAAAAGTTCATCAGAAAGACCAACTGAAAAAAGGGCAAATGAAATGAACATAAAATTCACCAGGACAAAATATCCCCCCCCCAAAAAAGACTCGTAAGTGTGAAAAATTGTTCAATTTCACTTTTTTTTTTTTTTTGGTGAGGAAGATTGTCACTGAGCTAAGATCTGTGCCCATCTTCCTCTATTTTATATGTGGGACACCATCACAGCATGGCTTGACGAGCAGTGCATAGGTCTGCAACTGGGATCTGAACTTGCAAATCCCGGGCTGCCAAAGCAGAGCGTGCAAACTTAACCACTACACCAGCAGGCTGGCTTTCAATTTCACTCTTAATAAAAAGAAATGAAAATGAAAGTGGCTCTCAGTTTTTATCTATCTGATGAGCAAGGATAAAAAGGTTTGATGACACTCTGTACTGTTCAGGATGTGGGGAAATCGGCACTCTCATATTTTATTGGTGGGAGAACAAACTGATACAACTCTTATGTAAAGCATTGTGCCAATATCCATTAAAACAAAACAAAAACAAATTCATATACTCATTTGTTGGTAATTCCACTTCCAGGGATTTACCTAACAGATAAACTCCTACATGCAAAACAACGAATGGACAAGTTATAACCTTATTTGTAATAAGAAAGGATTGGAAACTACCTAAGTATTCCCGAATAGGGGATTGGGCCAGGAAATTATGGCATGTTCTTATAAAGTTGTGCAGTAATTTAAAAAATTGAGAGCTCAGGGAAAAAGCAAGACGTAGAAGTGTTTATAGCAAGCCACCATTTGTGTAAAACATTTATACACATAAATGTGTTGTGAATACAGCAACCATCTCTGAAAGGCTACAGAAATGATGACCTCTGTGAGGGAACTTGGGGGTGGGAAGAAGACCCACCGTTTCATCCCAGGCTCTTTGGTATATTTTTAATATTCAGTGTTCCTGTATACGTAGCTATTTTTACTCAATTAAATTAACATAAAATAAAACACCTTTCAATGTTTAGAATCAAGTCCAACTCACTTCCATGGTCAGCTTTCCAACTTCCTCTCACACCGTATTTGCCATCCCTCACTACCTTCCAGTCACACTGCTTCTCCTTCAGCTTCTGGAACATGCCAAGGTCTTCCTGCCTCAGGACATTTGGCACAAGCTGTTCCCTCTGCCTACGCTGATGTTCTCTAGGCTCCTTCCATGAGTTGGCATTTTCTTTTCTTTAGAAATTTAAAAAAAATGTACAGCTTTTTTTTTTCTCCCTTTGGCTAGGAAAGGTTCACCCTGAGCTGTTGCCAATCTTCTTCTCTCTCTCTTTTTTCTTGTCTTTTTTTCCTCCCCAAAGCCCCAGTATATAGTTGCATATTGTAGTTGTAAGTCCTTCTAGTTCTTCTATGTGAGCCCCCACCGGAGCATGGCTACTGACAGATGGGTGGTGTGTTTCGGCCCCGGGGGAACCAAACCGGGGTGTATGGAAATTTAACCACTAGGCCACCAGGGCTGGGTCAAGTTGGCATTTTCTGATACTTCAAATCTTGGGTTCTACGTCATCTCTTCAAAGAGGCCATCCTTGGCTACCCTGCATAAACAACTGTTGAGAAAATGCCTCTCTCTCACTGGGCAGGGAGGGTGGGCTCACCTCCCTGACCACTCAGTCTAAAACAGCGCCTCTCCCTTCCCCCTCTTCATGACAATACCCTGATCTACTTTCTTTATAGCACTAGTCACTATGTGAAATTGCCTTGTTCCTGTATCGTCTTAGTTGTTTACTGTCTCTCTCCATCTCAAGGGTTTGTCTCCATGAAAGCAGGGACCATGTCTTGTCTTGTTCCTAACTCTACCTTCAGCAACCCAAACAATACACATTTGCTGAATAAATTTATGCAGCATATACTACGGACTGTGCACTCTTCTATGGACTTTACAAATAACTCTTTTAATCCTCAAATAACCCAGTGAGGGAGGTTGGTTTTTACCCATTTTAGAATTAAGGAAACTGAGGCACACAGCAGCTGAGGAACCTGCCCAACTAGCAGAGTTGGAATCCCAGACACAAGGTGGTTAGCCACAATGCGATGCTTTTTCGACATATAAACTGACCGGTGGATGAAATTGACTGATTAAATGAATGAATGAATGGGTATGTGAATGTAAACGTGGATTTTTTTTGCGTCTCCGGAATCCCCCAGCTCTACCGCAAGGGGGCGCTCTCTCCCAGGTCTTGCCGCTGGTCCTCAAGGCGCGCACTCCCTTTGCGTCTCGGGCTCGCGCGCGCTGCCGCGGCACCGGAAGTGACTGAGCTTGCAAGTTCCCCCGGTCTCTTCAGGGGAAACTGAGGCCGGCTCGTGCGGAAGAGACAGCGCGAGTCGTCAGCCAGGTAGGCCGGCCTGGGTCCGCGGCGCGGAACTCGGCCGTGAAGAGCCCTCGCGTCTGGAAACGACTTGGCCGATGAAGGGGGGATGTGGCCCCCCACGGCTGGCGGGGCTCGCAGGTGAGAGCGCCGCCTCCCCTGTGCGTGGCAGGCGGTGCGCCCAATGGGAGCCCTGCCGTTCCGCTTCTGTGCCGTCTGGGCTCGCTGATTGGCTCCGCCTGGGCGGGCCGCCGGGGGCGAGACCCCTCCTCCCAGAAAGGTCTAGGGGGCGCCCCTGAGGGAGAGCGGTTGCCTAGCAACGGGGCGGTGGCCCGGCGGGTACCCGGCCTAGCGCGCGCGCTAAGCCGCGAGGCCGCAGCCCACCCACTCCGGGCTCCGGAGAGGTGTAGCCCCCGGCCCCCGAGCCCTCCCGGGGGCGCCAGGAAGCTGCTTTGGGCCCGCCCCCAGGAAAACGTGGTCTCAGCCGTGGGGGGCCCAGAGCAGGCCTCGACCCCTCTCCCTGACCGGAGGAGAGGCCCGGCGCCTCATCCTCAGCCGGTCTTTGTGCAGGGTGCCGGCGGCCATTGTGTCCGTGCGGGGAATGGAGGACCCGGCAATCCCCCACTGCCACCGCCACGTCCAGGGCCTTTGGGGAATTCAGAGAAAACCGGCGGCGTTTCTGGGGGGTCCCCGGCCTTCAGCCTCCCAGAAAGGCCCGGCGATGGCCTTTCCGAAGTCAGACCGCAGATCCGAGGCAGCTTCCCCCTCCCTCCGTCCCTCATCGAAACCTTGAGCCCCATTGAGAAGTCCCTTCAGGGTTTCGGAAGCCTCACTCTGGGCTGGTACTTAAATAGGAAAGAAAGAAAGAAAAAACCCTAAACCCCAGACCAGCCACCTCTAGGAGAGTTCTCCTGCCTCCCAGTAGGAGGCGGAGAGCCAAGGGGCGTGCAAGAGCGAGGGGGCTGGGCTCCCTCGGGTGGCAGGAGGCCGCGGCTGCGAGCGGCCGCCCTCGATCTGGGCGATGGAGGAGGAAGCAGGCGAGGGGGCCGGTTCCTGAGCTTCGTAATTCCTGTGTCGCCTTCTGGGCTCCCTGCCTGTTGGGTCGCATGATCCTTCCAGCCGCTGCTTTTTTTGCCAGCCACCGCGAGGCCGGCTGAGTTACCGGCATCCCGGCTGCCACCTTCTCTTCCTGACCTGTGATACAAAAGATCTTCCGGGGGCTGCACCTGCCTGCCGTCGCCTGAGAGGGATTTGAATGTAGGTTGTGCGGAGGCGGGGGTGGGGGACCGACTGCCCGGGGAGTGACTTTCCGAGGAAGGCATTTCGGAGAAAAAGAGGCGGCTGGGGTTAAAAAGGCCGGTGTGATGATTCAGAGCCCGCTGGTGCTTTCAATTTGACTTCATTGAAGTCTCCTGGAAGCTAGACCCAGACCTTGATGAGAGCCACAAAGAAACCAGTTCTGGTACCTGGAGGGGGAATGGGATGTTGTAGGGTAAATGGCATGCACATTAATTTTTTTTTTCCCTGAAGCTCTTTCTCTCCCTTCAGAATCTTATCTTGGCTTTGGATCTCCGAAGAGAACCACTGAGCAGAGACCAGACTCTGTGAGTGAGCAGGTGTTTTGGACAATGGACTGGTGGAGCCCATCCCTATTATAAAAATGTCTCAGAGCAACCGGGAGCTGGTGGTTGACTTTCTCTCCTACAAGCTTTCCCAGAAAGGATACAACTGGAGTCAGTTTAGTGACGTGGAAGAGAACAGAACTGAGGCCCCAGAAGGGACTGAATCAGAGATGGAGACCCCCAGTGCCATCAATGGCAACCCATCCTGGCACCTGGCGGACAGCCCCACGGGGAATGGAGCCACTGGCCACAGCAGCAGCTTGGATGCCCGGGAAGTGATCCCCATGGCAGCAGTGAAGCAAGCGCTGAGGGAGGCAGGGGATGAGTTTGAACTGAGGTACCGGCGGGCATTCAGCGACCTGACATCCCAGCTCCACATCACCCCAGGGACAGCATATCAGAGCTTTGAGCAGGTAGTGAATGAACTCTTCCGGGATGGGGTGAACTGGGGTCGCATTGTGGCCTTTTTCTCCTTCGGTGGGGCACTGTGCGTGGAAAGCGTAGACAAGGAGATGCAGGTATTGGTGAGTCGGATCGCAACCTGGATGGCCACTTACCTGAATGACCACCTAGAGCCTTGGATCCAAGAGAACGGCGGCTGGGTAAGGACCACGCCCCTTGTGTATTCCTTTTGCTTGGCCTCTGGTCAGAGAGGTTCCCCAACAGTCTCTACCCTGTAGCTCTTTCTGTTGTGCTGGGTGATTATTGGAGATGTTGTTTCTTAAGGAGATGTGAGTGGCCTCATTGCACAGCAAGAGGTTAACTGTTCTGAAATACGGATGACCTAGATCTTGAAGGACCAGGCATCTTTCATTCTGGTCACCCTCATGACCCCACTCTTTCATACTTGTGTTCCAGTTTCTCAGCAGAGGAAAACAGCCTCTGTGTTCGTTTGGCCCAAAACCTTTGAGAGTGGGAAGTTAGTCCGGTGTTCCCCTCCCCTTGATATACAGGCCCACCATGCAAAGGGGGATGAGTATAATGCCTGGAGAAGGCAGTGAGCATCAGTGACCCACAAGCCCCTCCAGTCTTACTCCCCAGGGATGTCAGTCCTGTCCTGGGCTTCCCTCCCCCAAGTCAAGTTCCCTTTATTTCAGGGTTTGCACACAGGGTACTCTCCTCTCAGAACAGGGCATGGCCAAGCAGGAGATCCCCCTGGCTTGGATGGCCGAGGATGGCCTGATTTTAGGGCAGTGTTAGCTGTGCCAGTGGGCCAGTTGTGTTTGTGCTGCGCCCCTATGTTCATTTGCTGTAAAGTGTGCAACTTTCTGCATAGTTGGCCTGTTTGCGGAGCTCTTGCTGTGTCACGCATTAAGCTCGGGGACTTTGCACCTCACTGCCTGGGGTCGGTTGGGGAGCTCCAGCTGTTCCGCCTGTTGCTTTCCGGCCAGGGCCCTGGGGCCTCTTCACCAAGCACCGTTTGCTGGCAAAGCAAGAACCTGGTCTGTGGGCCTCTGTGGGACATTGAGATTCAGTCACAGACTTAGGAACCAAACTGACGCACAGGTGTGAGTCACGTAACTAGCTGTGTGACCTTGGACAGGCCAGTTTACCTTAAGCCTCAGTTTCTTCCACTAAAAAAATGTGGCAAGCCCTCCTTGCCTTGCAGAGTCTTGTCAGTCTTGTTGCTAACATGAGCACAGTGACTGACACCAGCAAGTTTTGCTGTAGTAGTTGTTATTGGTCCCAGACACACTTTCTGGGCCCAAGAGTCACACCCCACCCCTTTCCCTGGGAGGGAGAGTTGTCTTGCCCGTCACCAAGTCAGGATGAGACAGTGGTGAGAGATTCTTTGCCATGATCATTGTAGGCAATTTTTGCTCTTCTGCAGTGGACTCAGTCCTATTTCCTTGCTTATCTCCCTGCCTCCTGCCTGGGGGAGGGAGGTGCAGGGCTTATGAGAGGTATGCTGTCCCCTCAGAATACCCAGGATATCGAGCAGCGTGTGGAAAATAAGTCATCTATTGAAGGAGCTGAGGTGGAAGGGGGCCATTCACCATGGACTCAGGAATGTCAAGAATGCAATTATCCATAGGCTGGGCCTAGGGTGTGGCAGGCACTTCAGTTTACCACTGAGCAAGAGACCTCCAAGTAGGCCCTGGACCCCACCCCCTGTCTTATTTCCCATTTCTTTGCAACTTTATCAACTTTTCCCACTGCCACTTCTTGTAAGAGGGGTCAAGTCAGTAGAGGTCAGATGACTAGGGTGGGGTTGGGGGAGCTGAAGGCCCAAAGCTCTCTTGAGCTAAGGCTGACAAGATTTGAAAGCCATTCTGTAAATGAACTCCCTGGGGGGATAAATGATTAAATAGTTCCTGTTGGTTTGTGCAATGACCTCTCTTATTCCCTCCTGCTTTGATTCTCTTTGGGGGCAAATATTTGTTCAGCTGATTACAGGAGGGACAGGATTCCAGGCCTTCAGACACACCCTCTGAGGCATCTCCAAGTAGAGACTTTGGCCATTTGCCAGCTTTGCCTGACTATTGTCTTTGGCCAGTGGTCCTAATACCAAGTGGGTTGTTGCCAGCTATTAACAAAAGGCAATCTGGGAGAGGTGCCTGGTCTGCCAGCTAGCCTCTGCAGAGGGCTACCTGGACCAGAGGATTGCCCGTCACCCAGTGTTGCACGTGGAAAGAGGTTTTAGACAGCAGCGCTGGGCAAGTTCATTAGATCACTGCTGGATTGAAATTCCATCTTCTCTCTCTTTGCTCAAGAATTGTCAGAGCCCGTTGAACAACATACCATATGTTACTTCCTCTTGGTGACATAGGGAATGTGTGCAGAAGAGCCAGTTAAGTCAGAACCATTTCTGGGCACCCATTCTCCCTGAGGCCAGGAGGTAAAGAACATTTGACTTGGTATCCTTTGGGTAGAAGGTACCTGCCCACTTCCCTCTCAGGTACATTCCTGTTTGAGTTGCACAGACTGGCTCCTGCAGTGGCATCTCATAATCTTCCTGGAGGCTGTGGCTAGGGCTCTGTGGGTGTAGGAGTTATGGGCTATTCCACTGTGGAGTATGCTCTAAATTTAGCACCCCTACAGGAAAGAGAAAGGAAATGAGCCTGTTTGGAGTACATCTTATGTATGAGTCATTGAGTTAGGTTTTTTACTTATGCAACCAAAATTTACTGAGCATCTACTATGAGGCAGGCACTGTGCTTGGTGCTGGCCATAAGCCAGACATGGTACCTTCCCTCACGGAAATGATATGCTGTTTCATATATTCCACACAATAACCTTCCAAGGTAGATGGGTTTTGTCCCAGTTTACATGTGAAGCTCCTGGTAGCTAAGTGGCCCCAGGTGCCCCTCAGCCAGTTAAGTGACTGAGTGAGAATTTACACTTAGGTTGGCCTCACTCCAAAGCCTGAACTCTTTCCATCCACATCAGGTTGTCCTAGGAGTAATAAAGTGACCCAGACATACTGGCACAGAAAAGCAGAGATGCTGTTGGGCCAGGCAAAAAACGCCTGTGAAGGTGCTCACTCTGGTCTGTCATCCCGGTGTTGTTCAGATAGCTGCAGGGAGAACAGTGCCTTTGTTGGCAGTAGCAGGTTCCCAAAGGCATGTATGTAGCCTCAGATTCTGGCACTGGTGAAACTCAAGTAGGTATCAGGGTTTTGCCCAGTCAGGGTGGGTTTCTTGTTAATTTTTTCATTGTTAAAACCCTCCCTATCTTACCAATAGGTAAGAATCATTTGGGTGTGTGGTGGCCTGCTCCTAGGTATGTCTACTTAATTGTGAGTGATGCTCCAAAGACTGGAATGCCAGACTCATAGTCACACCACCCCCTGCCTGGAGTCACCTGGCAAGATGCTGAACCTGTTTGTCTCTCCTGTCCATCCTTCATTCTCACGTATAAAATGGAATAATGATAGCCACCTGCCATAGCTTGACTCTAGTAAAGGATCTAGAACAAAGGTGCTTCCGGGGCCTTAATTGCAGGGTGGAAGCGCCCCTTTTAATGAATAGGCTACTTGCCTCAGAAAATTGAACTTCACCCCGAGAGTTTCTTAAGAAACAAAGCCAGCCCCTGAGATATTTACCTAGAATCGTATATGATGTGACCCTCCTCGAAGGGACAGAGTGTTTCTGGGGCTTTCCAATGGGAATGTAGACCGTTACAGGGCAAGGACCCAGGTGGGCCAGACCATTTTGGGATCGCTGTTCTTGGGAAACCCCTCAGCTTGATGGAAACATCATCGTTGAGAGCAGTGGACAGAGTGTGGGGGAGAACACATAATTTGGCGTTTTCCAGGCTGCGTGGCTCTGTGGTCTTCTAGTTTCTGTAGGTTTCTTCTTGCCTGTTCTGGCTTCTTTGACTTGGATGTATGCTTAGCTGAAGCACCTCAGCAATCTTTGCAGATCTCAACAGCTGTTGGCAATTCTGCGGTTTTCATGGGGAAACCCCATTAGAAACCCCAAACGTGGAAATTTTTAGTAATCTCATTCAGGTCCTAAAGTGGGGTAGAAGTGTCTCAGGGGCTCCCCCCTCAAAACACCCATTTCTTCTAGATGTACATTTGAGGTTGCTCTTAAAACTCTGTCACCATCACAGGGGTTTCCAGACTTCCTAAGACTGATTTCCCCAGTAGCCCCAAAGAGCCCTCAGCTTCTGGTAGAAAATTACCCAGGTATTTTTTCAAGGGGCCCCAGCGGAACCCAGAGGGTTTTCTTGACTTTTGTGTAGGTGGTCACCAGATTTGTCTGGGCGACAGGAAGCAGCAGTTGTTAGCTGTTGCTTTCCCAGCAGGTCTCTGTCCTGAAACCAGTGAGCTTGAGCATCCTCCTCCGTGCCCAGCCTCCCTGGTTTTTCCAGTGCCCTCAGCCTTCTATCATGGGGCTTTCTTTCAGCAACTGTGGTTTTTGTCTGGGTTTAGCATGGATAGATTCGTGGGTGATTTCCAGTGAGCTGCTCTTCCGCAGAAACATAATCTCCTGCTACCTTAATTAGCAGGGCCCTGCCCCCACCCCCAACCTCCAACCTAATTCCACGGAGTCCTCCCTAAGGATTCCCTCTCTTTTCTTTGAAGGAGTACTCTGCTCTTGGATCCGCTTTTCTTCTGTCCCTCCAGCTGACAGTCTGTCTTCCCTGTTCCCAGCTGGCAGACCTGAGTCAGACAGTCCCACTGGGTCTTTTTGTTTAGCCGGGGGAAGAGAAGACCCAGGAGAGTATGCTCACTGGGTCCAAACATCTGAAGGAAGAGGGGCTAAGCCTGTTTTATTGGTACAGTGCCCAGCAGACTTGGGATCCACCAGAGGAAAATAACAGTGGTAGAGTTTAAATTAGTTTAAGGAAGACATTTCTAACACTGCCATATCTCTCCCAGGTTTAGGAGCCTCCTGAGGGTGGAGTCCACATCTTGTCTGTACTTGTTTCCTCAGCACTGAGCAGAGGTCTTGGGCATAGCAGGTACCTAATGAACGAGACACCCACTAAATTTCTGGAGAAACAGACACTTATCAAACCAGAATGATAGTAATGAGAACTGACCTTTACCTAATCATTTATTCATTGGTTCACACAATGTTTATTGAGCTCCTACTATGTGCCAGGCTGTCTTAAGTACTAGAGGTACAGCTTTAAATAAAACTAAGTTTCTCTCCTTGTGGAGGTCACATTCTAGTGGGATGAAACAGATGATAAATATGTAATTATATATATATAATATATAACAGGTGATAGTGCTATGAAGAAAATAATGCAGCTTGAGGCATAGGGCATGCCTAGCTAGGGAAGTGGGACTGCAATTTTCAAAGAGTGGTCAGGGAAGGCATCTCCAAAAGGTGATATTTGAGCCAAGACCTGAAGGTGAGGTGATAGATGATACAGGTACCTGTAGAAAGAGTGTTATAAGCAGAGGGCATAGACTCAGGAAGGAGTAGGCTTGGCATGTTCAGGCATGAGCAAGAAGGCCAGGGTGGCTGGAGAAGAAACAGCATGAGGGGGAGTGGTAGGAGTTAAGAGGGCAGATGGTGGGAATTGAGCCGGGAGAGGTAGCCAGAGGCCAGATCACATAGGGCATTATAGGCCGTGATGAGAACCTGGCTTTGGTCGAATGAGAGAAAGGCCAGGAGCAAGTCTGGAGCAGGGATGAAGTGATATGAATTCTGCAAGGTGGCATCCTGGGAGCCCAGTGAAGGGGCTAGCGCAACTGCCAGGTAGAAAGAAGAGTGGCTTAGATCAGGAGGTGGAGGTGGAAGTGGAAGTGGTGAAAAGGGTGTAGAGAATAAGACCAAGCTTGCACGTGGTGTATTGATGTGTCCAGCCACCGTGGAAGCCACGTTTTTTAACCACTTGGAGGTCATAGAATCAAGGCTAAATAAGCTGGATGTTCTTCAGGGATGGTCCTCCTCCACTCTAGCAATATTTCTGTCTGAATAACTGCGCCATGTCTGGGTTCAGGTCCCAGCCCCCTATGTCTAGCTGTGTGACCTTGAGCAAGCTCCTTGACCTCTGAACCTTGGGGCAAATAACACCTGCTTCAACAAGGTCATGACGAAGACCTAATGAGGTGTGCCTGAGATGTGCAGAGCCTGGTGCGTGTTGGCATCGTAATTCTTGCCTTCTTCGCCACAGAACTCACATCGGACTTCCATTCACAGAATTTTCAGCAGCCATTCTCCCTTTTTTGGACTTCATATAGTGACCCTCCAGCATCCCCTAAAGGCTGGAAGGCCCTAGCAGTGTTCCTGTCATGGCAGCAGCTCCATAGTGTTCCTGTGACATGTTGATACAAGGACTGCTCTGAGAGTCAGGACCCCAGTTCTACTCTCAGCCTGCTCCAGTTACTGTCTCCCCTCGGCCGAGTCATTTCACTCCCAGGCCCCAGTTTCCCCGTCTGTGAGATGGAGAGTTGAATAGACAGTCTAGGGATCTGCTTCTCACTGGCCTTAATCCTTGTGGCGGATCCCACCATTACGGCATAGTTCACATTAATTATGTTTTAGGAGGGCTCTTTCCTATCAACAGCTGCGGCATTTGAACCGCAAAAATTAGCAAATCTCACTGTCAATGTAGGGTAGTTTATCACTAACCTCATAATAATATTCCACATTTATGTGGCACTTTACAACTTAGAAAGGGCTTTCGTATCCACCTTGCCTTTTTGATGCTCACAGCCACCCAGGGAGGTGAGCAGGAGGGAAATCAGGCCCAGAAGGGTGAAGTGACTTGCCCAAGGTTACATCAGGAGGAAGATGCAGGGTTTCAACTTTCAAATCTGGATTTTAGCCAGTTCCCTACCTACTGTGTGACTTTGGGCAAGTCTTTTAACTTGTAAATGGCTATAATTCGAGCACCTTGTTCTGAAGGTGCAGTGAGTTAATTCGGGTCTTAAGGCTCTCAGAATAGTGACTGTTAGTATCAGCAGCCAACAGCAGCCGCGTCCTAGGGCTCCTTCAGTCGTGTCATCTGGCTTCCCGTCTATTACATATTGATTTTTGCAGAAAGAAACTGCTTTGGGGACCTTCTGCTACTTCGTTTCATCCCTGATGAGACTCTCAGGCCAAGGCGGAGCCTTACAGCTAGCTCCAAGCTACAGTGCTTTTTGGGCAGACTCCAGAGCTCCCCTCGGAACTAGAGGTTTTTCTCTTGCTCTTCAGGAAATGCCATTGCAATGACTTCCATGGACTGCTTCCTGTCCCAGCCCTGCAGCCGGATTCCTGCTGGTGAGAGTGTAGAAGCTGGAAAGTAATGTCCCTAAAGGCTCCCCGCTACAAACTTTTTTTGGACATGTTCCCCTCCCTTTCCTCTTGTGAGTCACTTTCTTTACTCCCTCTCCCTCCACCCTTCACCTAGCTTCTCCCTCTAGCCTGTGATCATCCCTTTAAGATTTAGAAAATGTATTTCCACTTAGTTCTGTCAGACGTTTCCCCCACCTCTCACTGGGGGTTTGGTCACAACTCCTGAGTTTTCTCTGTGGTTCCATCACTCAGTAGCAGTTTCAGTCTTACACGCCCCCTAGAGGAACATTCAGCCTGTCACTTGCAGTGCCTTGTGTCATCCATTAACCCTGAGTTCCCGCAGGGGCCCCCACCCCACCCCTGCACAGGACAGAGACTCCTGAGAGATCTTAGAGGTTTGGCACATATAATTCCTGTCTCTTGGAGATTGATGACAAAGGGTAGAGTGAAGTGGAGCCTGCCACCCCCTCCCCCCGGTCACCTTTCAGGAGACGGCTAGAAGGTTGAAACCTTGTTGGACAATCATCTGAGGAATGGGAGCTAGCTTGGGAGGGGATTGGAACGCACTCAACTATGCCTCAGATCCTTTGTTCCGCTCTTGAAAGGGAAACATTCCCCTCCCTGCTCCGTGGCCACACACACGTGCCTTTGTTCCCCCGAGTCAGGCAGGGCTGGCCCGGGAACACAGTGTCCCTTCCAAGGAGCCTGACTTGCCTCCCCAGAGGCTGGCCTCCTGGTCAGTAGGACTGGAATTCTTGCTCAGGAGCCCCCAGGCTCGTGTGCTGTCCGTAGAAGAGTGTCTCTCAGAGGCTGAGAACTTGCCTACAAACAGCTGCCTAGGGACTCCCCTGGAATTATTCCACGGGATGCCCATGTCCCAGGATTAAACAGTCCCTCCCTTTTATTCCACTTGGTGATTAATATTATTGTTAACATTACTATTAATAGCACCTAACATTTATCAAGTGCTTACTCTGTGCCAGGCATTGTTCAAAGTGCTTTACGTGTATTAATTTATTCCATTCGCACAGCAACACTTCTGAAGTTGGTACTGTTATTATCCCCATTTTACAAATGAAGAAACTGAGGTACAGAGAGGTTAAGCACCTTATGCAAGGTAGCACAGTTAGTAAGTGGCAAAGCCTGGGTGGCAAGCCAGGGGGTAGCTTCCAAGCTCCCACTTTTAAATACTATACTGTGCCCCTCCCCCCACTATACTAGTATCTGGATAATTGTTGGCATTTATCCAGTGCTCACTATGCGACAGGTGTTTTACCAACATCCTCTCTGTGTTACTATCCCAACAACCTTGTCATTATAGGACACTGAGCTTTGGGAGGGCTCAGTTCGCATGAGGCCGAGTCAGGATTTGAAACCAAGTCTGTCTCACTCCAAAGCCCGCATTCTTTAATCTCTAATTCTTCTTAAAAACCCTACAAGGTAGGTGGTGTTTTATGGCTGGGAAAACAGGCTCAGAGAAAAGTGACATGTACAGGAGGACCTTGCCAGGACGACCTGGGGTTCCAACTTGAGGTGTTGGACTTCACAGCACTTTACTACCTTAGTAGTCTGTAGCGTGACGATAATTGCTTTTATGTGCGTGGTAACACTTTATAATGTCCCGGACTGCTTTGTATACATCATTTCACAGTGAGGTAAGTGAAGTGGGTATGTTCAGTCCCAAGTTAGGGAGGAAACTAAGGCAAGGGGGTTTTTCCCATAGTAAATGACAGAGTCAGACTTAAAAAATCTGTGTTCTGGCCTTTAATGCAGTGTTATCGTTGTTGCCGGCCTGCCCTGAGGCTGGACTCATTGCTCAGAGCTGTCCTCAGAGTTTTGTTTCCTTTGTTAAATCAGCAAATACTGATGAATGCTTTATATGGGCCAGGTGCTGGGGATGCTAGCTCCCATCCCTCAGTGGTCTGTTTCCATGCCCCACACCTTGGGCCTTGCTGATGTCCTTCTGTCATCTGAATCAGGCTGTGTGCATCACCCATCAGTCCCCTCACCTCCCAGCCACACCAGGCACCATTCATTATTGTTAGCATGTATTGATCACCCTCAACAAGCCCATACATAAAACTCTGGACTCAGATTTGAAGCTTAGCTTGTTTTCTTGCTGGTGGCATAACACTAGGCAGATCACCTTCAAATTCTCGCCCATTAATCTGAGAGAATAATACCAACCTCCCAGAGTAAAGCGAGGCCTAAATGAGAAAGTGAGATGCAGAAGTGTTTTTGAGTAATGATAACAGATACAATGTGTTGAGTGCTGCCCTGTGCCAGGACTATGTTTATGCCCTTGACGGAGTCATCTTGTTTGGTCCTCACAACTGCTCTGGTGTGAAGATGGAGAATCCAGAGCTTCCAGAGGCTCTATAATGTGTCCACAGTAACACACCTTGTAAGAGGCAGAGCTGGGTCTTGCACTCACATGCGTCTGGTGCCAAAGCCTACCCTGAAGCCACTGTGTCATTGCTTCTTTGCAGGCCTGGACTGGCTTATTTTACCGAGTACCTGGCACAGAGCCTGGGGTTAGGCAATGGCTCCACGAGGGTCTGCTCAGTGAACATGAAGGGTTGTTATCATTAGGTGCAGGTTAGGCTACAAAAATGTCTCTGTCCTAAGGAAGCAAACTCATTTGAAGCAGTAGGAATAGACCCAAAACTCTTGACGAATGGCTCCAGGCAAACTGTGCCAAATCTGTGGTGTAGACTCCAGAATCGGAAGAGGACAGACCCACTGGCTGCATCCCACAGGTGCCCTGGACCTCTGCCAAACCAGCCCACTTCCACCATCAGCTAGTCAATTGATGACTGGGCCCAGAGGCCTCCATCCCAGCCCGTATCATCAATATGTATCTTCTCCCTTGCCAACTGTATCACCAACCCAGACCCTCTTCTGTCCTGGTAGTGGAAAGTGTCAGAAAGAGGAAAGGTCCCTAGAGGCTTGAATAATAGCCCTCTCAGCACTGTGGCTTTATGCAGTTCACACTGAGTCCTCAGTTTCCTCATCTGTAAAATGAAGATAATAGTAGTAATCTCTTTCTCATAGGCTTGCTGTGTTTCTTCTGCCTGGATCATTCTTCCCCTAGAACTGATCAAGGCTGTCTTATCATTTAGGTCTCTGCGCAAATACCACCTCTCCAAAGGCCACCCGTGTTTACATGTTTACTGTCCATCTCCAGTAAAACCTAAGTTCCCAGAGTATAGGGGCTTTGTCTCATTTTTTCCGTCATCTCTAGCATCTAGCAGAGTTGGCACGTAGGAGACACTCAGCAAATATTTGTTGAATGAGCAAGTGAGTGACTGTAGCCCACGTAGCACAGTGCCTGACATACAGGACGCTCAGTCAGTGTTAGGCATCATTATTACCTGTTAGGAAGATGTGGATCATGAAGGCTTTCAGTAGGTGGAAAGAATGTGGCAAGGGCAGACTCAGTGGGTAAGAAACACCCAGCCAGATCTGGAGAGTGGAAGTGTATGAAGCATTCGGGAGACAGTGAGGAGCCAGATCTGGAGAGTGGAAGTGTATGAAGCATTCGGGAG
>NC_060278.1:84623471-84714155 GCF_021613505.1 Equus quagga | reverse complement strand
GTGAGGAGCCAGATCTGGAGAGTGGAAGTGTATGAAGCATTCGGGAGACGGTGAGGAGCCAGATTGGCTGAAGAGGGTCTAGGTTGTCAGTCAAGCTGCTCAGGGGAAGGGAGCAGTGACTGATGGTGGAGGCCTTTGGGCAGAGGGGTGAGAATGGTTGACTGTAGGGTGGGCCCAATGGGGAGAGGCCCAGCACCAGAGGGATGCCACCAGGTCTCTGGTAATCCCCGGGAAAGAGAATCCCTCTCCAGCCGGGGCTCAGCAGGCAAAGCTGCAGGGAGATAAAAGCCAGAGGCACCTGCGACCTGCAGATCAGGTAGGCTGCCCTGGTTGTTATTTTGGGGCTCTGGGCCAGGTGCAGATTCAAAGGCTTGATTGAAGCCTTTTGGCAGCTCTGGTCTCAGCAGGGTAAACATCACCTGTCTCCTGCCACCTGTGGCAACAATGCCAGGAAGGTACCCTGGGCAGGCCCAAAGGGGCCCAGCTTTCTTGCTGCCCTCATGGAACAAGAAATACCCTCCAGGAGAGGCCACTCCTTCCCTGCTCCACAGCTCCCTTTCTGAAGGGCTCAAGTGGCAATAAGGTGCCTCCTGCCCAAAAGGCCCCCATGGTTCCGGCCCATGGAAGGCAGGGGCGGAGCATTGGGAGCCGTTGACAGCTGGGCCCAGCTGGGGGGAGGGGTCAGTTTGGGAGCAGGTGCAGATTTCGAGGAGGGCGGGGCCTGAAGGGAAGTAGGGATCTTGGTAGGCTGCAAAATTTCCCTCCCCATCCCCCATCCCGCAGCCACAGCTGGCGTCTTCAGGAACCTGATGACCTAGTTACAATGCCTAGAAATTGTTAGCTTAGTTTGCAGTTCAGGGCTGTGCCAGTCTCTCCTCTCTGAGGCTTCTTGGGTCCAAAAGGTGCCCTGGCATTCCCCCGAGGGGGTTCCTCGTGAAGGACAAGCACCATATCACGTGTAGAGGCTTCTTGGCCAAGAAAGGAAAGAACCAATCAGGCTCCTTCCCTTTTTCCCTGGTGTGCCACCCCATCCCAAGGAGAAAAGACTCCTCTGCCCCTGCCCTCGCCCCTTTCTGTTTCTCTCTGGGGGGTTGGTGGGTGGCAAGTGGAGGTCACAAACTTCTTCCCTGGAGTTTCAGCAGAGAGGGAGAGACTCCTGTTGCCCTAGGGATAGCTTGAGCATATCTAACCATTCCCTCACCTCCCATCTCTGTGTGATGTTCAGACCTGCTGGAAGGGGATGAGAAAGAATCTCTTGGGGGCTCTGGAGGTCCCAGCCCTCCCAGGCAGCAGCTGCTCCTGATGTTCCTGATGTCTGCCTCTCCAGTGCCTCCCTGGGAGAAATTCCATCACTGTAAGAGTCAGGTACAAAGTTTGACAAACCAGTGCTGAATCCTACTTGCTCTATTGTTATCTTTGGGCAGATTTCCTAATCTCCCCCAGCTTTAGTTTCCTCACCTATAAAATGGCGATAATAATGTATAGTGCTTTTCTTGAGAGCGTGAAAATAGCTGGTAAGATACGTGGAGCACTCAGCATGGAGCCTGGCATATAGTAGTTACTGAGTATGACAGCTGCTATTACTGCTATTTGATCACTGTTGGAAATATTCTCCAAGAGCAAACTTTTAGGCTGACAGAGTATGTAGATACTCTTTGAACCAAGAGCTTGGAGATTTTGAGATTCCTGAAGCTGGGGACTGTGGCTCATAACCTTGTCCCTCGCCGCCTCCACAAGGGCCCCAAGTCATGCTGTGTACGGGTTTGACCGATGTTGCTGACTAGACTTCTGGCAATGGGGCACATTTTCTTTAGTTTTTACCAGGTGCCTCCAAGAAGGCAGGGGCTTCCTCCTCTGCTGTATTCACTGCTGTATCCCTAGGTCCTGCCACAGAACCTGGAACAGAGAAGGTGCTCAATCGCTATTGTTCACTGAGGAGGAGACTTAATAAGTCGAATACTTAAAGTGCTTAGGAGCCTGCCTAGCACACAGTAGGTGCTTGACATGTGTAAACAAGGTGTTGTAGGACTCCGGAGTTTTTCTAGGATGGCCCCACTCCTTGTTTGCACATGGCCATATGCCTCTTGCCCAAACTCTGCCTGTTGCCTCATCTGTTGAAGGAAGATAAGGCCTGCTTTGCCTCCCTCATAGGCTAGCTGCGAGGCCCGAGGAGCCGATAGATGAAAAAGCACTTTGAAGACTATAAATGTTTGGTCATGTTGCTGCTTTTTGACTGAGGTCACAGCCACAGCTGTGTCATTCATTCCATTCATTAATTCATTCAGCCAACCAGCATTTTTTGAGTGGAAACAATATCCTAGCTCTCTCACATATCTGGCTTCATGAATTTGGACAAATTACTTTACTTTACATCTCTAAGCCTGGATATCTATAAAATGGAAATAATCCTCATTTCACAGGATTTTTGGGAGAAAGACTAAGCAAGGTGCCCTGAGCTTCTTGACGGTGGAAAGTACGTCTCATTCACTGTTATCTCTTAGGTCTAGCACTCGCTGGCTGAGTGTTCAGTGACCGAGTTAACCAGCGTTTGTAACAGTGAATGGTGTGTGTAGAGTGCCCTGCGCAGGGCCTGGTGCCGAGTAAAAGCTCACCAAGTGCTGCGTCTTTCCTTTTCCTCTCACTGTGAAGTTTGGTCATTCATTGACTCAGCTATTGCTTGTGTTCTGCAGTCAAATTACCAGGCAAGGCCAGATCTCTGAGTGTGATGCAGATGAGAAGTAGAAATGAGTATTAGCTCCTAACCCCAGGATGTCCTCACCTGCCTGGGCTGGATGCTGAGTGGGAGCTCTAACCCGGCCTGGATCAGTGCTGCTTAAACATAAAACTGAGGCGCAACAGGCCTCACCCCACGCTCACCTCTGACTCAGAACAAGAGTGCTACCCACTCTCCATCTGCTACTCAGTGAGGAAAATTTCCCTTTGCTCACAGCACCCACATTCATATGGAACCTTAGGGGTTATCATATCAAGAAAGTCCCTAGGGAGTCACTCAGAAATGGCCCTTTGGGGCAGGGTTCAGGGAGGGAGCCCAAGTCTAAGGCTCAAGGTCTCCTGGGACTGGGTCAAGAAGCAGGTGCAGGCATGAGGCCACAGGCTGGTGGCTGAGTGATGAAACTGAGAGATATCTAGGGCCAGACAAGAAGTCACCCCAGAGGAAACTGCCCGCCTGTCCATGCAGGTGTCTGGACACCTGGGGGCAGTTTCTGGGTCTGATTTAGTGGTAGAAGTTGGGGTTCCAAATTAGTACTCCAGGCCTCAGTGAGAGGAACCCATGGAACTCCAGAGCAAGCCTACAGGTGGCACCCAGGTCAGTACCTTTGAAACTCTCTCAGACCTCTTCAGGGTGGAAGAGGCCCTTCCTCTGGGCTCCACAGCACCTATCCCTGCAAGAGCCCCAGGGCCAATGAATAATAACCAGAGCGCCCTTTATGGGGCCCCTGTGGTGTGCTGCGCACTGTGCTGGGGGCTTTTTAAGAGAAAGGGATCATTTCCTTACTGGAAGGAGGGCCTCTGGAGTTGGACAGAGCTGAGTTAGAATCTGCACTCCATCGCATACCAGCTGTTCGATCTTGGGCACACTCCTTCCCCTTTCTGAGCCTCAGTTTCCCTCTCTGAAAAATGGAGATGATACCTGCCTCCTAGGGTTTTTGTAAGGATGTCGAGCTTGGCACAGATGTTAACAGTATTTTTAATAATAGCTAGCATTTATTGAGCACTTACACTTAAGTGTTTCGTGTATATTAGTTCATTGAGTTTTCCAAACAGCACCACTGAGGTAGGTCCTCTTCTTATTCTCGTGTTACGGAGGAGAAAGGAAGGCATAGGGAAGTTGAGGAATTTGTCCAAAGATGCACAGCTATTAAGTGGTGAAGTCATGATTTGTACTCAGGTGGTCTGGCTCCAAAGCCCACATGTTCCGCCTCTGGATGAGGAGGACCTAGCAAATGTTGCTGCTGTTACTCTTGTATCCAGCATCATAGCTCTCTGTGGTTTTTGGTCTTTCTGCTGAATTCTGAGCTCAGTGAAAGCAAGAAACCCATCTTAATCACCTTTCATCCCCAGAGACCAACAGAGGACTCATAATACTCATTAATATTTGCTTAATGGCTGACAGCATTCCCTCTCTTCATTAATCAATCAGTAGCTCTCTATCGACCTTTTCCTGTGGGCTAGATTTGAGCTAAATCCTGGGAGGAATGCAAAGTACAACTGTGCCTCTGTAAACGGAAGATTGGGTGTGTGTCTGTGGGGGTGAGCATTCCAGAGCACTGTGTCATTGACAGAAACTTCCACACAGGAGGCAGAAACAATACAGGTGGCTTGGGGATGTTTTCCAAACTGGGATTCCCACCCCTCCCTGATTGGGCCACTCCCCCTATATCCTGCAGAACAAGGTGACACAGATACCCTACTCCTGCCCAGAGCAGAAACCGCTCCTTCTCTTTGCTCCCACTCTAGTGAGAAAGATGCATCTTTCTTGCTCAGGCAACCAGTTCACGGGAGCCTAAAATGATAGGGAAAAAGTCAGAAGTTTGGAACTGGGAAGGGAGCTTAGAAAGTCACGTCTGCCCCAACACTGCAGGCAGAGTGGTCTTTTAAAAACCAAGTTCAGATCTTATCACATTCTTGCTTACAGGTCCTCCACTCACTCGGAATAAAACCCTGCATGATGTGGTACTGGCCACCTCTCCATGTTCCATCACTCCGCCCCTCCTTCTCTGCACTCAAGCTATGGGGCCCTGCTGTTCCTGCTTCCTGGCACACTTGTCCCTGCCTGAGGGCCTTTGTAGTTGCTGTTCCCTCTGCCAGGGAGGGACGCTCTGCCCTGGTGTTTGCCTTGCTGATTCTTGCAGTTGACTCAACTCACAGGTCCCCTCCTCGCAGAGGTTTTCTCTGACCTTTGCTCTAAAGTAGCTGAGCTGCTTCTCAGTCATTCTTTAGTCTGTTACCTTTCTGTGTTTTTGTCATAGCACCAACCTCTAACTGAAATTTTCTTTTTGTTTGCTTACTTGGTTTTTGTCTGTCTCTTCTACTAGAATGTAAGCCCCATGATTATAAGGACTTTGGTTTGTTCATCATTATGTCTCTAGTGCCCAGAACTATTTCTTACAGGTAGTAGACATTCATTGAATGATTTTGGAATGAATGATTGAACAAATGAACAAACCTAAATATGCTGTTTTCATTTTACCTGTGAGTAAACTGAGGCCCAGGAAGAGAGGCTAATAAAAGTTGAGAGTGTTCTTTCAACTTACCTTTTGAATGCTCACTACCTGCCAAGCACTGAACTCAGTGATTCACATGCATTATTTTTGTCACTTATCTTTAATTGTTATAGTGACTTGTTTGGAACATCATTTTCTGTACACTATGTAACATTCAAAAGAAAACTGGACCAACTCTTATTTTTTATTGAAATCTCACTCTGTTTTACAAAGATTTGGAAGCAACTTAGCAAAATTCATATAACCAAAATGATAAAATAGTTAGGAGAGTCAGGTGAAAGGGAAGTCTGGGTAAGAAGACAAGAGCCGGAACTAAGGTTAGCTCACAGAAGTGGAGACCACACAAGTCCCTTTGAACTGAGCACAGTTTTTCTGTATTCTTTATGATTGATAACTAAATTGTGCCTGGATGCTTGAAAATGGTGATTTTTTAAAAATCCAGTCACACACATGACCTGGGGATTGTCCCAGACTGCATGTGACAGTCCAGGGTTTGCCGGCTCCCTCCCTGCCTCATCAGCTGGGCCCCTTGACTGAGGCGGCGTGATCTCTGCCTCCTACTTTACCAAGGGACCAGTCGAGCAGGGAGGAACCTGGCACTCTCCCCAGCCCTCTCTGGACCCAGCCAACTTTGTTTCAAAGAGAGCCTTTTTCCCAGAAGGTTTATTAATTGAGATATCACCATTGAAGACCCAGTTCTGCTCTCAAGACACTTCCGATTGCATTAGAGAGAAAAGACATAGCGCACATGAAAAGAAATCTTGTGAAAGCCAACAACAAATGCTAAATGCTGAATTAGAGGAGCATTTCACCAAAGAGGTGAGATTTGTGCTGGGGCTGACCATAGAGACAGGGAAAAGAGGGGCTCCCAGCAGGGAGTCCATGTGAGCTAAGATGTGCAAGCTGGGATAGATGCTCAAGAAGAGACCCATAAGCAGCGGCAGTCCAGTTTGGAGTATGTGTGGAAGGGTCTCTCTTGTTAGGTGACAAAGCTAGAAAGGTCAGCTGGAGCCAGAGTTGTGGGAGCCTTGAGTGGCAGGGAAAGATTCTGAGGCCCTCCCTCTGCAGCCCTCGTATCCCAAAAGATGAATCATTGCCAGGCACGGATGCCCATTCTGGCTGCCTGTCGGTCCACTGATTCCTAGGTAGAAGTAACAGCATCTGAAATGGGAGCTACGATCTTTTTTTTTTTTTTTTTTTTTGAGGAAGATTAGCCCTAAGCTAACTACTGCCTTTTTTTTTGCTGCCTCCTCTTTTTGCTGAGGAGGACTGGCCCTGAGCTAACATCCATGCCCATCTTCCTCTACTTTATACATGGGTCGCCTACCACAGCATGGCTTTTGCCAAGCAGTGCCATGTCCGCACCCAGTATCCAAACTGGCGAACCCTGGGCTACCAAGAAGCAGAACATGCATACTTAACCTCTGTGCCACCAGGCTGGCCCCGGCAGCCAGGATCTTGAACTGACAGTGAGCAGAGGAGTAAGTGTGGGGCCTTTGTCAGTTTAGCCATTGGCCATCCCAGGTGCATTCATTCATTTGGTGATGTTTGTTGAGATGTCAGCACATGTTTGTTGAGCACCAAGTACATGCCAGGCCCTGTGCTAAGTGCTGAGGGTGCTATGATGAACAAGACAGTCAAGGACAGTGCTCTCATAGAATTCTTATATTAGTGGGAGAGACAGCTAGCCTGAGAAACAAACAAATAAGATGATTTCAGATAGAGAGTTAAATGCTGTAAAGAAAATGAAATTGAGTAATGGAGTATCTAGGGAAGCAACTTTATACAGGGAGGTCAAGGAACGCCTCTCTGAGGAGGTGACACTTGACCTGAGAGTGGATTAAGGAGAAAGAGCCAGCCTGGGAAGATTTGAAGCAAAGATTTTGCAGACAGAAAAGCAAGGTGGGATGGAACTTGGGTCATCCAAGCTTTGGGCCCATGTAGATACTCAGCTCTGACACTGGTGGGCCCAGTCTGGGCCTTTGTTTCCCTTTGTGTTATAGATGAAGATGATCTTTCACACCTCTCTCCCAGAGATCCAAAGGGAATGATGGTGACTACCATTTGTTGAGCACCCGTCTCACGTCAGGCACGCTGCGTGCATTTTCTCATTTAATTCTTCCACCCAGCCTGTGTGGCAGGTGGTCTGTTGGCCCCAGTTTCTTTCCAGTGAGGAAGCTGACGTTTGGAGAGATGAAGTTCCATGTCCAGGCTCTGCAGCTTGTACATGGTAGAACCTGGATTCAGACTCAGATTGGTCTGGTGACAGAGCCAGGCTTCTTTCCACTCCTCCACCCTCGGAATAAATGAAGCATTGTTAGTTCAAGATGTGCAGAAAGCTGCTTAGCAAAAGGAGAGTTGGGGAAGCATCTTAGAATGAGGGTCTTAGACGCCTACTGTCCTCCCAACTGAGAGGACTCTTTTTGCTCATCTGCAGGAGGATGCCCCCAGAGCCTGGGGTTACTGTTGGCCTTTGCCAGAGGCATGTTCAGACTTAGCCAGTTGAGTATCCCCCAGTTTCCTGCTTTTACCGTCTCAGCTGCTGGTCAGGAGGTTTGGGAAGGTGACATCATCTAGCTGAATCAGCTGCTGCTTCTAGACACATTAACGGGAACTGAAAGTCATTGCCCCTTCCTTCCCACTCTGCAGTCTTTTCAGAATGAGGCTGGGGTATGGGTATTCCACCTGTCTGCCGGGTCTTGGCTGAAATAGTGCTCCTTGCTTTGAAAGAGCTAGAAGGTGCATTTTCTTGGAGAAAGCTATCCTCAAGGCTTCTCAAGCTAAGGAAACAGAGTACCGTTGCGGGACAGAAGGATTCACAGGAGGACTCCTCTCCCTCTCTCCCACCTTCAGTTAGCCCTGGGACCTTGGCAAGAACTCCTGACCCTTCTGACCTCCTTTGCCCAAGTCCAAGGCTCAGGCCCAGCACTTTAGGATGGACAAACAAAATGTTATTTGTGGGCTTTGACCTGAAGGCATTTAGAGCCTGCTCAAGGGACAAAAAGACAGCTTAGGTTTCAGAGCAGAGCAGCCACTACACTATGATCTATTGGATATCCCCCCTTGACCAATGACCAGGAAAGAAAAGAGAACAAGTGAAATACATTAAAAGAAGAAAGAAAACCAAAAGAAAGTAATGAAAAGGTGGCTCAGTGCGAGATGAGTAGGACAACAGATAGCTTACTTGCTCTGACTTTGCCTCTCTCAGCAGCACTGTTTTCACATGTAAAATGGATGTCACCAGGGTATGTGGCTCTGTGGCTCATTGGAATATTATATAACACATGTAAAGCATTCAGCAGTGCACCTAGCACCCAGGGAGTGTGCAGTGAATGGTAGCCCTGTATCTAGGTTCTCAAAAGAGACACAGCCCATTGGGTAAGGTCAGGGCAGGCTTCCTGGAAAAGTTGGGCTTGGAACTGGACTTCGGAGCCTGGATAGGCTGTGGATGGATGCTGGCTGGAAGTAGGCTATTCAAGTGGGAAGAGGACAGACATTGGATGCTGACAGCCTGCTGTGTCATCTGTGAAGGTGACTTTACCTCTCCGAGCCTCAGTTTTCTTCTCTGTAAAATGTGGGTACTACTAGAACCCACCTCACGGGGCTGTTGAGGGAGGTAATGAGGTGCTAAGTGGATGATGGAAACCGCTGAGTAGAGTCCCCAGCGTGGGCTGTTTTGTTTCTTATTTGGCAGGGGAACCAGCCTGGTTAAAGGCTGGAAGTAGGGTGTGAGAAGGCACAGCTATTGCTCATTCCCCCCTCACCTGGACGACTCTCCCAGTTGTCTCCCTGCTTCTGCCTTTGCCCTCCTCTAGTCTGCTGTCCACATAGTACCCACTGATCCTTCTAAAATAGAAGTCAGATCCTGTCATTCTTCAGTTCAAAATCCTCCAGTGATTCTTCGTTCATGAGAATAAGCGAAAGCATAGACAGTGCAGGAACAAACGGAAGACAGTCCTCTGGAAATAAGTGTCCTGGGTTCATTTCTTCTCAGAAGCAGCCCTCTTCAGCCCCCCCGCCCCTGCGTATGTGCATGTGTGCAGGCACAAGTGGATGACACAGTGGTGACACTATGCACTCAGGACATTTCATAATAGGGAAGGACATTGACCACTGCCTTGCCTGCCAAAGGTCATCAAGGCTGAGAAAGCTAAGGGCACTCAGGCAGGCCTTCCTCCCCTCTGAATCTGAGTCATTTCCTGAGAAATGTTGGTCATTCATCCATTTGTTCATTAACAAATACTTATTGACTGGCTGCCATGTGTTAGGCACTGAGCTATAGGTTGGGCATACAGTGTGAACAAACCAAAGTCCCTGTTTTCACTCTAGGAGCAAGGGCGGGAGCAAGAGACCAGTAAGAAGCTGGGCGGGTGATGGTGGTGGTTTGTACAAGGGTGGAGACACGGTGGAAGTGGTGAGCAGTGGTCAGAGCTTCAAGATAATTTGAAGGTCAGGCCAACTGGATTTGCTGATGATTGGATAAGGGATGTGTGAGAGAGAGAGAGGAGTCCAGGTTTTTGGACCAAGCAACTGGAAGGCGCTGGCTCCCATTTAATGAGAAGAGGAATAAGTGGTGGCCAGGAGTGGTTTCTGCAAGGGCTATGGAGTTGGACTGCTTGCATTCAAGTCCCGTTTTGCTTGCTGTTTGACTTTGGGCAAGTGTTTAACTTTACCAGGCCTCAGTTCCCTCAAATGTAAACCTACTTTCTAGGCCATGGGCAGTTGGGTGCTATGAAAATTATTTAGGGGTAATTTGTGTGAAGGGCTTAGGACAGTGCCTGGCACATAGTAAGGGCTCAGTAAGAGTTAGCTCCATCATTATTGTGGAAGGCAGGGAATCCCATGACCAAGCAGGCAGCAGGTCCCACCCCACCTCCACCACTCCTCAAGGAGCCCGCCCTCCAAGAGGCAGCTCAGACACCATCTGTCTAGCAGAGAAAAGCCACAGGGAGACAGCTTTTGGAGGGGCATTAGTTAGATGAGCCCTTCCCAAGAAACCTAATCTCATTCTCAGCAGGTGTTAATCCCAGCAGCCTCCCTTGGTATCTGAGCCCAACCCACGCAGTTCCTCCCTACCCCCACCCGTGAGTCCCAGACCCTCTTCCCCTTCTCACTAGCTCCAAGCTGCCCCCAGTACACTGCTCTACCAGCTGGAGGGGCTCCTACAGGCGAGGCCACCATCCATCTGACAGGGCCCAGTTCCTCACATGTATCATGTCGCCAAGGGCTTCAGGTGCCACCTGTCCAGAGCCCCCCATCCCCCCACAGGTGCCAGTTCCTGGGTGTGGTGCTTGATCCAGGCAGATCCAGGCTGGAGCCAGCTGGAGCCAGGGACTCCCACTGTGCCCCAGCTGCTGCCTGCTCTCCCACCACAGGCCAAGAAACAGGCTTAACCCTTTGGACACCACACGTGTAACCAGAGTTAGTGGTTGCAGTTCTGGCTCTGAGGATTGCACTGTTCCAGCGTACTTTTTTTTTTTTTTTAAGAAATTTATCTTAAATACAAAAGAGAATATCTAATGAGTATGTTAAATTTCAAGAATAGGAAAATGATCACCCAGTTTAAGAAATCAAACATTTATTAAAACCTTAGAGCCCCCTGTGTGCCCCTCTCCAATCACAGCCACCCCCTACCCATTCTCCTGAGATTTGTGTTTGTCATTCCCTTGCCTTTTTAGAGAAATAGCGTTAGTGCATGTATAGAGTATTCTTCTGCATGATTTTAAACTTCCTTTAAATATCATACTGTGTGTATTCATCTGCTGTTTGCTTTTTCCATTAACGTTGTGAGATCCATCGATGTTATGTGTACAGCTGTAGTTCGTTCATTTTCATATTGCTTTGTATGATTATGTCTCAAGTTATGTATCCATTCTACTTTCAGTGGTTATTTGGGTTGCTCCTTTGTTTTTGCTATTTCAAACAATGTGGTTTTGAACATTCTCTGTGTGTCTCCTGCGCATGCACATGTTCAAGAGTTTCTCCAGGGCAGTGGTTCTGAGATTTAGCTGCTAGAATCGCTGGAGGGCTCCTTAAACCACAGATTGCTGGGCTCCACCCCCACCAGTGTTTGGTTCTGTAGGTCTGGGTTGGGGCCCTGAGAATTTGCATTTGTAACAAACTCGCAGGTGATGCTGCTGCTGCAGGCCCTGGGACCACACTTTGAGAATCATTGCTGTAGAGTTTATATCCAGGAGTGGCATTGCGTGTTGGAAGATAATGCCCGATTGTTTTCCTCTGTGTCAGTAAGAATTTATGCTGCCACCAGCAGCATATGAGTTTCTGTTGCTTTACTTCTTTGTTAATACTTGACATGGTCAGACTTTAAAATTTTTATAGAGCTGGTGGATATGAGATGCTATCTTGTGGTTTTAATTTGCATTTCTCAGATTACAAGTGGGTTGAGAACCTTTCCTCACATCCATTGACCATTTGTGTTTCCTTTTTTGTAAAATAGCTGTTCAAGTCTTTGCTCTGTTTTCTTTTGTTTTGGCTTTTTCTTATGGGTTTGTAGGAATTCTTTATATAATCAGAATCCTACGCTTTTGTCTACATGTGTTACGAATATAGGCTCTCGGTTTGTATTTTGTCTTTCACTTTTATATGTGATGTCTTTCGTTGACTAGAATTTCTTAATTTTAATCTAGTTGAGTCTTGTCTTTTATGATTTACACCTTTCATGTTTTGTTGAAGAAATCCTTTCTTAACCTCTGGTCCCAAAGACATTTGTCTGTATTTTCTTCTAAAAGTTTTAAAGTTTGCCTTTCACATTTAAGTCCTTAATAGAACTGGAATTGACTCTCATGTCATCTTATTATTTTAGTTGGTGGAATACCTTTCTGTCAGTAGGGTTTAAATGTCTACAAATCTGAATTATTTATAACTTGAGTTGTACCTAGAGCTTATTATATACACTGCATTAATGCTTCATATTGAACAACTCTTTGGGAAAGAGTTTTGATCACATTTAAAACCCTTCCAAGATTTTCGTTGGATTTTTCAAATTTTAGATATGACAACGGTGTTGTGGTTGTGTTTTATTTTCCTTTTTAAGATTCCTTATTTTTTAGATATCTGGAATTTGCTTCAAAATAATACAGGGGGGTAGGGGCTGGCCCCATGGCCGAGTGGTTAAGTTCCTGCGCTCCGTTGCAGGCGGCCCAGTGTTTCGTTGTTCGAATCCTGGGCACGGACATGGCACTGCTCATCAAACCACGCTGAGGCAGCGTGCCACATGCCACAACTAGAAGGACCCACAGTGAAGAATATACAACTATGTACTGGGGGGCTTTGGGGAGAAAAAGGAAAAAAATAAAATCTTTAAAATAATACAGGGGTGACAGAGAGTGCTTGGGGAACAGATAAAATCAGGTTGGTACTGAGTTGATAATTGTTGAAGCTGAGTGATGGGTACATGGTGGTTCATTTTATCATTCTGTCTACTTTTGTACATGTTTAAATAGTCTCATAATAAAAAGTTAAAATATCCAAGGGTTATTTCCAGGGTTACTTATGAGGTAAAGCATCTTTTTAAATATTTTATGAGCCATTTGTATTTCTTCCAGAGCCACTTAGGTCTCCATCTACTTCCAGGATTCCATGATAGAGTGTTTTAGCATGCAGTCAGGAGATTAATTGTTAAGGAAAACAGGAGGAGGAGTGGTAGGGGGGCCTAGGGGAAGAAAGGTGAGTGGACAGGGTTCTCATGCCTAGTTGCCTGCCCTTCCCCTAGAGCCTAACTGCCCCCGCTCCCTCCAGGACTAGGTTCCCTCGCTTCCATTTTTTCTTCCAGGGCTAGCAGGGATAATTTTATTTTAACCAGAACCTTCTTTCCCTATTATTCTACCTGGACAGACTTAACCTAAAGGGTAGAGGAACCTCATCCTAGATCCTGGTCGTTTCCTAGCTTAACAGCACCTAGAGACAAAGGGTCAGAGATGTTGGCGACCCTACTGCGGTTGGTCACACAGTAGTGGTGTTACTGTGGTGTCACAGGATGCAAGTACTGGAGTTGTCATTTTTCTCTGGTAGAGCAAGAACTCACCAAGAAGTCTGTCTCTGGGGAGTCCCAACTGCTTCTCGTGGGAGAATCTCTCTCTTTTTCTCTTTTGTACACCCCCCCCGCCTTAATTTTTTATTTATTTTCTTGGAATAGGTAATATATTCATGTGGTTCAAAATTTGAAAGGAACAAATGTTTCCCTCCCACCCATGCCTCCTAACCACCCAGTTCCCTTCCTAGGAGAATAAACTCTGTGGACACAAGCAAACACATATATGTGTCCCCTGATTTTTATACAGATGGTTGCATGCTATACACAGTTTGCTGCCTTGATTTTCTCACTTAACAGTGTCTCTTAGAGATCATTCCATATCAGTCGATCAACAGCTTTCTCATTCTTTTTAATAGCTGCATAGTATTCCATACATAGTACTGTCTTCTACTTTATTTAACCAGTTCCCATCCGTGGACACTTTTTTGCAGTCTTTTGCAGTTATAAAAGTGATACTCAGGGGCTGGCCCCGTGGCCGAGTGGTTAAGTCTGTGCACTCCGCTCCAGGCGGCCCAGTGTTTCGTTGGTTCGAATCCTGGGCATGGACATGGCACTGCTCATCGAACCACACTGAGGCAGCGTCCCACATGCTACAACTAGAAGGACCCACAACGAAGAATATACAACTATGTACTGGGGGCCTTTGGGGAGAAAAAGGAAAAAAATAAAATCTTTAAAAAAAAAAAAAAGTGATACTCAGTGAACAGCCCCATATATTTGTCATTTGGCCTAAGTGTGAATGCAGGGTATCCGTGGGGGATAAATCCCTAGAAGTGGAATTGCAGGGTCAAAGGGTGTGTGCACTTGTGATTTTGATAGATGCTGCCTGCCTGGGCTGTAGCATGGTGCCAGTTTACAGGAGCGTCTTTCTCTGCACGCCCCTTCTACCCGGGCGGGGTTTGATTCAGCGCATTTATTGAGCGCCTTCCAGTGCCAGACCCTGGATACAAAGACAACACTTGCATGTATCAAGTGAAATTGTTACTGTGTGCCAGGCACAGACTTGTTATCTGGTAATACTCATAGCCACCCAACAAGGAAGGTTTTTAGATGAGAAAACTAAAGCTCAGAAAGGTTAAATAGCGTGCCATGGTCACTGACCCAAGCTAGTAAGTGGCAGAGCTGAGATTTAAACCCAGTTTGAATCTTCTAGTGCCTGTGCTTTTAAAGAACACCCTTGACTGCCTCTCAGGAGGAATAACATATAGTCTTAGAGTCTAAGACAGATGAGGAATCAAGCTCGGAGAGACTAACTGGCCAAAAGAATACACAGCCAGGAAGCTATGGAGTCTCCAGGGGGAACCCAGATATGTCTGATCTGAGGCCTGTGGTCTGTACTGAGCTGCCTCCCATCCTTCCCTGGGAAGAATTTCCAACTCTAATTAGGATTCTATCAAGAGAACTTTCTCCATCCAGAGCTCCGGTTGCTATAGAGAGCCGTAAGTCACTGGTCCTTGATTTGCATCTGTTGGTCATCAGAGGGGCCCATAGTCATAACCCGTCTGTGAGTAATATACTAGTGACAATGTAGTTGCTGCCATTAATTGATGCCATTGCATCAACATATGCAGGATGCTGTAAGGTGCACTGTGTTGTATTTTTAACCCTCACATTAGTCCTGCTTGGGAAACATCATTGTCCCCATTGTCCAGACGAGAAAACTGAGAGTAAAACAACTTACATAATAGTCCCAAGTCAAATGCGAATAAGGACGGAATTAAATCCAATCTGATAGACTCAGAAGCCCTCACTCAGTCTCTGACTCACTCATGTGTCCGTGGGTTTCCCTTGGCTCTCTCTGCTTCTTCCTCTTTTCTGTATTGTTCAGTGCTCTCTCCAGAGGGTGAGTCTGGCTTCTCCACCTTACATTGCCTGTTTTAGAGGAGAGGGCTTATAGCTTCCATTTATCTCATACTGCCCCTACCCGCCACCCACTGCTTAACACAGGGTAGCCAAAGAGTGGACTGCCACGTGATGCCTGGGGATTGGTGGGCAATCACTGGCGATGGCCCCCACTGATACTACCTCAGAAAGGACCCATCTCCCAATCGTGTAACAAGTGCTCTTTGTACACCTGTCATGTGCTCACTGCTCCAGTGGGGAGAAGAAAAGTATAAAGTACAGGCCTAGCTCTCAACAGCTTAGACCATGAGACTGTAGGTACCAAAGTAAATGGAAGACTACAAGGGTTAGAGGAGTTCAGAGGAGAGAGGAAGTATAAGATAATTACAATAGTAGCAAGCATTTATTGAGCACTATGGGGTAGGTCTTATGCCTGTTTTATAGGCGTGGATCCTGAGACTCAGACGTGGATCCACTCAGACCCAGTGGGTGATCAGCCCAGGGTTGCACAGCAAGTAGGTCTCAGAATTAGGACTCTGAATCACTCCATGGCCTCTCTGGGAGAGCACTGTGGACTCTGTGCGTAGTGACTTGGAAGCTCCAGTAAAGGGAGTCTGGAAGGATGGGCCAGGTATGGACAAGAAAGGAGATGCCAAAATGTAGGACGAAAGGCTGAGAAGTGGAGCTGTGATATTCTTAAGATGTGGGAAAGCCTTTAGAATGTGGGGAAACCCAGGCTTTGATCACAAAGTAAGAGCACAGGATCATTAAGGTTTGTCTGTGCTTTTTTGTGTCCATACATTATCTCATTAAGCCTGTGATTATGCTAGAAGGTAGAGGGGGTTATCCTCTTACCATGGAGGGAACTGAGGTCTTCTAACTTTAAATCTCAAGTCCTTTCCACCATCCATGCTGCCTCCCCATTTCTCTAGTGGGAGAACACAGGCTCTCCACTCAGACAGACCAGGGTTTGAACCCCACCTCCTCCGTGTTGTGTCTCTAGGATCTTAAGGTTTGCAAGCTGGGGCAATTTCAGTTAAAGAGCAGGCCCTGGAAGGCAGGCGTATGCTAAGGAGTGAACGACATAACTGAGGTGTCATAACACCAAGGTTCCTATAGTACTTTTTTTCAATGCACTTTCAAGTCTTTGGTTTACATATGAAGAAAGTGGGGTGCCCCCAGAAGTGAAGTGACTTGCCCAAGATCACACAGTGAGTTAATAAATGGCAGCGCTGGGATTAGAACTCAAGTCTCTTGTCTCCTAAGAGAGCTTGCTTTTTCCTTACACAATGCTGCTCCCCTGAGGGGCTGCGGGAGGAAGGCCTAGGGATAGGATCATAGCACTTTGGAGCTGGAGAGGGGGCCTTAGAGATCATTGAGTCTATCCTCCACACGTAACAGATGAGAAAAGTGAGGCCCAGGCTGCCTGAGTGACATGTCCGTAGCCAGATAGAGCCACCGCAGAGCAGGAGCAAACCCATGTGTCTTGACTCTGAGGTCGCAGGTCCTTCTCACACTACCATGCAAAACTTCCGAATTGCCTCTTTTCTCTGCAAGTCTAAAGCCTCACTCCAGGGGGCCGGCCCCTTGGCCTAGTGGTTAAGTTCGTGCACTCCGCTTCTGCAGCCCAGGGTTTCACCAGTTCGGATCCTGGGCGCGGACATGGCACTGCTCATCAGGCCATGCTGAGGTGGCATCCCACATGCCACAACTCGAAGGACCCCCTACTACAAAAAATACACAACTATATGCCGGCAGGCTTTGGGAGAAAAAAAAAATCTTAGATTTACTATTAAAAATTTTTTTTAAATAAAAAATAAAAATAAAGCCTCACTCCAAATGCCAGCAGTTTACAGTTAGAGCAACTGTTGAGTTTGGGGAGTTTTTTTTGCAAATTAGAGTCTTGTTTTCTCTCTCTCAATTCTTAGTAAGGATAATGTACTAGAAAAGGGAAAAAAAAAAACTTCAGTGGAAGACCTTGATAGAACAAAGATAAAAATTTGATAGAGTCTCTGAAATCTAGGGGGATCCTCAAAGCCAGGAAATAATTTCAGGCCAGCCCCCTTGCCTATCCCAGCCAATTCACCACTTGTCCTTCTCTACTGACAACAGGCCTTCAAAAGGCCCAGCCTTCCCTTGGCAGCTGCATCTGGTGAACACCAACGGAAATCCCTGGTATTTTTCTTTGCATGCAACCAACCATGGAGACGTAGGTCAGGCATTGCTGGCCTGGCAGTTAGAACAGCTCCGCTTTGCCCACTGCACCTGCAGCCATGTTGCTGAGCCCCATGGGGATGGGAAAAGGATGTTCCCCTCCAAACAGGGATTGAGTCCTCAAGGCCCCTTGTGGGCAGAGCTGGCTAGGACTTGGGGGGGTGCTAGAAAAGACCATCTGGAATATGGGGACTAGGAGGGTGGCTCTGTTTCTTTCCCCCCTTAATGTCTGCTGTGACCAGTAGCAGGGTTGGCAGTGTCTGCTCAGCTCAGCTTAGAGTCATCATCACTGATGGACAAGACTGGGAAGGTCTCATGCTCCCCCTGGGCTCAGCTGGGCCCCAGGCCTGCACCTGAACCCCTATGCCTATCTAGTGTTTACAGGATTGAAGCTGCCACCCGTTGGGACCTAGCCTGTTTTCATTTCTCCTCTCAGCTGTCTGGTCTCCATGGACCTCACCTACAGGTTTGTGCGTGCCCGTCCGCCACGATGCAGCCCCACGAGGCTCCTCTAGCCTGGCACACTCCTCTTTGGCCTTTGTTCTCTTCAGCAGAGCTGCCAGATCTGTACCTGGCCCAGGGGAGAGCTTTCCTGGCCTCTCAGAAAGGCTCAGTTGCTCCACCCTAGCTGCACCCTTCGCAAGATTCAGTCTCTTTGTCTGCACTCTGCGGGCCCGGGCTGTGGTTCCAAGGCACTGAGGGGGCCCGTATGTGGCCGCTCTGGACTGGCCTCCAGTTGGCTGGCTGATTCTGTCCTGAGCTTTCTCCTGCTCTGGGCCTCATGTGTCTCTTTTGTAAAGGTGTAGGACCAAGATTGGTACATGTACCATTGATCTTCAAGATAACTTATAAGTGATATGCAAATGAACTGTTTTAAAATTTTAATAGTGTTTTTATTTTATGTTGATTTTCATCTGTGGCAAATGATACTGGCTTTCTACTTATAGTAGTAATATAATAAGTTGCCTTTTGGTTTCATTGATTCATTTAGCAAATACTTACTGAGGGTCTAGCTACTGGGGATATCTGCCTTCATGGAGTTTACATTCCAGAAAGACAGAGAGTGATGGTGGGAGTGGAGGGTGGCTACACAGCTTTTGGTATTTGTTTTTTAATAAAGAGTGATTGGGGAAGGCTTGTCTAAGGCATGTAAGCAGAGATATGCATGACCTGAGGGAGCAAACCATGAAACAATCTGTGGTAAGAACATTCCAGACAGAGGGAGCAAGTACAGAGGGCCCAAGGTAAGAAAGGTGTGCTTGGCGTGATTGAGGAAGAGCAGAGGAGATGAGTGTGGCTAGAGCAGAGTGAGCAAGTGGTGGAACGTGAAGGTTTGTGTGGGCCATGGTGAGACACTGCCTCTTCCTCGGGGTGAGGCGGGAAGGCAGTGGAGTGTTTTGACCAGACAGGATCTGACTGCTTCCAGAAGGACCCTTCTGGCTGCTGTGTGGTGAGGGACCATAGTCGGGGGTAAGAAGCTGGAAGACCAGTGAGAAGGTTGTTAGGATACAGGCAGAAGATGGTGTTGGCTTGGAGAAATGATGGCAGTGGAGGTAGTGAGAAGCACTGGGATTCTGGATAAATTTTGAATATAGATTCAAAGGAGTTTGCTGACAGATCAGGGCTACAGAGGATTTAAAGCTGGTTCCAAGATGTTCAGGCTTCGGCACCATTTACTGCAAAGGGGAAGGATGCAGAAAGAACAGGTTTGGGGGAGGAAATTAAGAATTTTCAATACATTTAAGTGAGTCAATTGATAGACAGATTTTAATAGTAATGATGATACATGGATAAGGCCCAAACAGTGATAGCTGAGATTGTGGGTGGAGCGGACCAGGTGTGACTACTTCCTTCCGGCTCTAAAATTCCACGTCAGTGACTTCAGACCTCGCAGTCTCCCATTCATGAAGAAGGGGAACCTGAGACTCCGCCTAGAAAGTAACAGAGCCACAAGGAATGACAGGAGAGGAATCCCTTGGATCAGGCTCCCCTCTTGTTCATTTGGAAGGACTTGAGAAGTCCTTGCACACAGCCTGGCTCCTGGCGTTGCCTCATTCATTCACTCGCTCTCGCTGAGTACCTTCTGCCAGTAGGTCCCGGACTTCCTCCTCTTACTGCCATTCACCATTCAGGGGCTGGAGAGCAAATGACTTTGCTTCCACGGGAGCATAAATGGTTTTGTCTCTTTCTTCATCCCGTAGGGTTCCCATAGTTATCAAGCTGGAAAAAAATCCTCAAAGGCCTCCTGCCCTGGCTTTTGTAGCTGAGAAATGGGAGGCCAGAGAGGCAAGCAACTCCTAAAGTTCACATCCAATCCACTAGCAAATCCTTTCAGCTCTACTTTTAAAAATAAATTCTGAATCTGACTGCTTCTCACCAGCTTCCCTGGCGCCCTCCTGGCTAAGCCACCGTCATGTTTCTCCTGGATGACTGCATCAGCTCTTCACCGGACTCTCTTGCTTCCACCTTTGCACCTGGAAGTCTCCATCCAGCAACCAGAGGGACCTTGTTAAAACCAAAGTCAAATCATGTCCCTCTCCTGCTCAGAACCCTGCAGTGTTCCATGTCACTCAAAGGACAAGCCCAAGTCCTTAAATGGCCTTCAAGGCCCTGCACATCTGGCCCCTGGCTATTGCCAGACCCCATCGCTACCATTCTTCACTCATTCACATGGCTTCAGCCACCCTGGTGTCCTTCCTGTTCCTGGAGCACCCCAAGTATGTTCCTGCCTTAGGGCCTTTGCACTTACTGTTCCCTCTGCCTTTCCTCAGAACTTCGTAATGCCTGTTTCCTCACTTCATTCAGGCCTCTGGTCAAATGTCACCTCCTCAAGAAATTTCCCCTGACCACGGGTTCTAATCTTGCCCTCTTTCATGTTTCTTCCTAGGCCTTTTCTCTCACTTATGTTTCTTTTTAGCACTTACCACCATCTGACACATATATTTATTACCTATCTCTTCCCATTAAATTGTAAATTCATGCAGGTAGGAGTTTTCATCCGATTTAGTCACGGCTTTATCCCCAACGCTTAACATAGTGCCTGGCATTTAGTGGGCACTTGATAAAGTTTTAAGGCATGAATGAATGTCCAGAGCTAAGCAGGGCTCTTGACTGGTCCTTCCTGCAACCCCACAGGTCAACCCACCAGGGGTCACAGTCTGTCTTAGAACACTCAACTAACAGCTCCACCGAAGCTACTTGTCATCACTTTTGTTTCCAAGATAATGACCGGATGGAAGGAGGGACTTTTTCTTCAAGGCCTTGTGAGGGCTGGGTTGGGGGTAGGGAGGAAGCACAGAGCAGCCGTCAGCACACCTCTTCTTTTCCCACCCCCAGGGTACCCCGGGAACCTGGAGGCATGGCTCTTCCCTGTCTTCAGTGATTTCTGATTTCCAGGGGCCAAGAATAGCAGATCCTCAGTAAACAGTGGGTGGGTGGGTGGTGAAAGGTGAAGGAAGGGTTTGGTAACATCCCTCTGCATCTGTCCTATTGCACTGGCAGGTGAACGTGCTGTGGAGTCAGACGCCCTCACTCAGTAACTGGTGAGCTCATGCAAAGCCTCATCGCTTCTCTGAGTCTTAGTTTCCTCCTTGGTAAAGTAAAGACAACACCTACTTGCAAGATTTTGAGACTGCAAGCAGGGGCTCAGTATACATTAGCTGTTATTTTTTTGTTTGTAGCTACAAATAATGAGATATACCGTGAGAAGCACAAATGGGGCCACTCATTTTTAGCTATAAAAAAATATCAGCTAACATTTCTTGAGCACTTTCCATGGATCATTTAATCCTTGCTGCCAAGCCTGAGATGGAAGTACAGTGTTCCCGCTTTATAGACAAGACTCCAGGCTTGGAGAAGTAAAGGGTCTTGCCCCAGGTCCCACAAGTAGGCAGCCATAGAGGTGGGGTCGGAACCCACACTATTGTACTCCAGGGTCAAGAGGCCTTGCTTGCAGGGGAATCCCTTCAACTCCGCTGGGTCTCAGTTTCCCATCTGTTCAGGGAGAGGGGTTGAACTAAATATCTCTGTGAACCACAGGTCATGACACATGGTTTCTGGGTGGTCCACATGCCATATCACATGGGACAGTGAGTTGCTTCTGGGCCTCCTTGTGGTGATGGTGGTGGTGGTCTTCTGCACTTTATTGGCGCTCTGGGTGTTGAGTGTGAACAGCAGACCTCCAAGTGGCCCCTCCCTGGGCATCATCAGCTACAGACAGAGTACTCCAGCTCTCCTGGCACCATCTCAGGCATCTTGCTATTCTGCACCTTGAGGAGGCTGGTGGACTGGGGTAGAGATGAACCAGAAGACTGGAAGGAACCGGAATGTAGGAAATGCAACCCCGTGGGAGCCTTCAGCTGAGGTTTTGGTTACGAGGGTGTGTGTGAGAGCATTCATATGTACAGGGGGAGGGAAGGGTGTTGCAAGGATTTGCTCCGTCCCCAGATCCTCCAGAGCTGTTGGCTTCTGTGGAATTCCAAACATTTCCGATCAGATAAAGGTGGCTGAAAATACCCGGGACTTGTCTGGACTAGTTGGAGGCAGTGCTGGGGTGAGGAGGTTGAGGCCACAGGGGCAGAGCCCAGCAAGGTCTGGCCCCTCTGAGGAGCTTGCCCTGGGTCACAGATATACCCATTGCCCTTTTCTCCTGGAACCTGTAGGTTTGAGGGCAAGGCTCAGCAGTATTTGGGGTGGAGGAGGATCAGACCCTTTTGTGACACCAAGTCCTTCTACTCCGGAATGTCCCCTCTCACCTTCCATGCTAATTACTGGATCTTTTGGATACCCCTGAGAGAGAGAACCCAGGTTGTCACTCCTTTGTCCATATGTGAGTTAGTTTCATCGTCCTCATGCTGTGGCACTGGTGGGAGCCCTTCCGCTTCATTTTACGGGTGGAGAAAGTCCCAGACTTTCCCAGCATCCCAGACAGGGGATTGAATTCACCCCAAGGAAGCCAATGATAGAGCTGGGACTCAAAACCCACATCTGCTGACTGTCAGCCAGTGTTCTTTTCTTCACAGCATGCAGCATTGATCAGCACCAAACAAGGGAATGGGGGCATCTTTGGGCAGAAAGGAGGAAGGAGTGGCTGCTTTGGACCATGGAGTACCTGGAGGCATAGACCCCAGAAGGAAACAGAGTTTTAGGGAGAGGTTTAGCCCCAGAGACCAAGCCCCTCTTCCTTGTAGGTTGCTACCCCCATCCCTCCTGCCTGTTGCCTCAACACAGTGCAGAAGATGCCTTTTCCAAAACCTTCCCATAAGCTTTCTGTCCTCCCTCCTGAGCCTGGGAGAACTTAGTGTCTGGAGAGTCCTGAGCACCCTGGCCAATCTCCTGGTGCCTTGGGGCCTCCTCCAGGTCTTGCCAGGCAGTGAGGAGGGGGATGAAGAGAGAGAGAATTGACCTTTCTTCCCTTCCCTTCTCACTGTCCATCAATCAGCATACTCACCAGAACCTTCTCTGGGCCCAGCACTGGGCTAGGCCTAGGGGATAGAGCTTATGGTCAAAAATGAACAGCTCAACAAACTGACAAGAGAGCTGAAGGAGACTTGGAGGCAGAGAGCAGGAGGCCTCCTTGAAGAAGTGGCCTGTAGACGTAAGAGATAAGTAAGAGAGAGTTCAGCAGAGGGACCAGCATGGGCAAAGGTCCTGAGGCTGAACAGAGCGTGGCATGTGAGGAATGAAGCAGCCTGGCCCTAGACAAAGCTGAGGAAGGCCTGCAGGGTCTTGCAGACCAAGGAGAAGGCTCTAGGACTTGGTCTAATGATCAGAGCAATAATAGTAACTGCTACGCATCATGCACAGTTCTAAGAGTTTTACATGTGTTGCTATTGAATCCTCACAGTGTTCTTGCGAAATAAGTACGTTTTTAATCCCCATTTTGTAGATGAGGTCCAAAGCTAAACATCTCAGTCTCATTGCAAGACTTATTGGGTACCTGCCTACTCTTTGTTCTGGCAGCCCAGCTTGGTGGAGAAATAGAAGTTGATTTGTCACTAGCCTTGGCCTCTTCCAGAAAGCACTGCCATTTTACAAATGAGGAAACTGACGCTCGGAGAGGAGCAGGGCCTGGTCCAGGGCCCAGAGCGAGGCCGGCAAAAATTCCTCTGCCAGCTCATGTTCCCTTCTCAGGTAGCCCTTGGCACAGAGATGGAGGAGAGCAGCAGAGGAGAGAGGACCAGAGCTAAGGTCAGCCAGTGGAGGGAGGTAGAGGGAAAGAGGCGAAAGTTTTCCAGTAGAACTATCCGAAAATGAAAGGCTCCATCTGGGAGGGAGGGAGCCCCTTATCACAAATGTGTAAGCAATGACTGCCCTAGAGATGCCTGTGAACTCCACAGGTACGGACCATGTGGAGTGAACCAGACCCACTATATGACCTGGGCACTCCTCCCTTCTCAGCCCCATCTGGGAAATGAGGATGTTAGGGGTGAGCTTGAGCATCACATGAAGGTTGGGTGGGTATGTTGTAAGGTCAATTTTGAGTCTCTGAGTCTGTTTCAAGGGTCCTTCTCACGCTGAACACTGGGAGACGAATGAAAGGCTGTGGCCATCTACTTGTGAGAGAATAGGGAGTCAGCAGGGTTGAGATGAGAGATGGTTGAGATGAGGGGAGGCCTCGGGATTCCAGGGAATGAATGCATATGAGCCTGGAGCAGCTGCCCAGGAGACATTAAGTGCTTGAGCTCTGGAGCCAGACTGCCTGGATTCAAATCCCAGCTGTGCCATTTAAGAACTGTATGACCTTGGGAAGGTCGCTTGACCTCTCTGTGCCTGTTTCCTCATCTGCAACATGGAGAGTAATAATAGCACTTACTTTATTGGGTTATTGTGAGGATTAAGTGGATTCATATACACATCGAAGCTCTTAGCCTCATACCTGGTACATTGTAAGTGCTCAGTAAATATCAGCCATCACTCCCAGGGAACGAGGTCGTGAGCCCCTAAATGAGCATCTGTGCCCCCACTAAATGCATTTCTGAATTCTCTCTCTCTGCCTCCAAGATTAGTTCCCTGGTTCTGAGCCGAGGAGGTGGAGAGCCCACGCTCACACTGCTGGGCCCGATAGCTTTCTCGAGTCCCCAGCGGAGGTATTATCTCCTCCCAGCACAACCACTTCCTTTTCTGAGAAATGAGCACATCTGTCAGGCTTAGCTTCTTAGAACTAATGGTGGGGGAGGAGGCGGGGGAGGAGAGGCTGGCAGCTGACGGGCAGAGTTAGAGAAAGATTAACATGAAGTTTGC
This sequence comes from Equus quagga, assembly GCF_021613505.1. Lineage (NCBI taxonomy): Eukaryota > Metazoa > Chordata > Mammalia > Perissodactyla > Equidae > Equus > Equus quagga. Next base: position 84,689,558 of record NC_060278.1, on the reverse strand, counting down.
TGTGAGGATGCCTCCAAATATTCCTAAAGCCCAGATGGCTTGGGCCTCCCATAACACCCTCTTCAGCCAGTAACACCAAGGTCACCTAGCTTTACCAAGTGCATTCATCCCCTGTCTCACCACCACTGCCTGGTGAGGTCAAAGCAGGAGAAACTGAGGCTCAGAAGGAGAGAGGCTTGCTATGGTGCCCACAGCTGGGCTGGCTAGACTGAAGTGTTGGCCCCCGCACAGGCTGGCCAGCCTTCTCCTTGCCCTTGCCTCACTGAACTGCCTCTCTGAGTTGCCCACATCCAGGCCCATGTTCCCCTGGCGTAGAGAGGCTGTGTTCCTCTCACGTTGCTGAGGCCAACAGCTCCCCCGGGAAAGCCGAGGGAAGTGGATTCCAACCACAAACCTCACTTCTTCCCAGTCTCAGCCTGCAACTCCCTGCCAAGAGAACGATAAGGCCTCTCCGTCTCCCCACCCCCTCTTCCTGCCATCTCCCAGGGATCTTCCTGCCATCTCTCAAGGCCTCATTTGTCTACTCAGCAGGCATTTATCAGCCTCTCCCTCAGGGAAACTGAGGCCAAGAGCAGAAAGTGACTCTGCAAGTGACTCACAGCCTGCCAATGCAAGGGCTGTGAGAAGGCCAGGGCAAAGTACAGTCCTAATGTCCCTGGCACTTTCCCTGGGCTGCTAGGAACCCCTTCCTCTTCTCCACCTACCTCTTTCTCGAAATAACCAAGCAGGAAGGAAGCAGTGGGCCTGGGCCCTCCAGAGTCACTCTAGAGGAAGGAAGAGCCTGTCTGGCACAGGCACTTGTTCCCCACTGAAGCCAGGACGGAAGGGTTTCACTTTCCCTCCTCATCTTCGTCACATCCTTTTCCTGTGGCACCCAGTTCCCCTCAGCTGGCTGGGGGCCAAAGCTCATTCATTCAGCTGGTGGCCTCAGGCCACCTTCCCCCTCCTAGAGGGACTCAGGGCTGTAGCCCTGGCCCAGAATATGAGATTTGCTGCTGTATATGCTGGGGCTTGAAACTGGCTTCCCCACTTACCCACTTTGGGTAGGACTCTTGGTATCTCTGAGCCTCAATTTACCTGGGCTTGGAATGAGGACCTCCTTCGGTAACAGTAGTGCATGCACCTGGCCCACGATGGGGCCTCAAGAAGTATTGTCCTTTTGAAAGTGAGCAGAGGTTAGGAGCAAAGGCAGTGGAGCCAGATTGTTGGTGCAGGCAACCCCGCCAGGTCACCAGCTCATTGTGTGACCTTGGGCAAGTCACAGATCGTCTGTGGGCCTCAGATCCATCAGCTGTATGATGAGTTAACAATAGTACCCACTGACCGACAGAGTGTGGAGACGGTTAAATAAACTGACCCATAAAGAGTGCCCTGCGGAGTGAGTGCTCGGGAAACGTCAGCTGCTGCTGCACAGAGGAGGGTAATTCTCTGTGAGTAAAGATGCAGAGACTGACATGGCAGGACTGGACATCAGAATGAACACGCAGCCGGAACTCAGACAAGTCCCAGGGCCACCACTTCCTAGTTAGAGATTGTGGGTGCGCCCTAAAGCTGACATTTCCCCATCTGTAGAACAAGGCTACTGATAAATGTTATGAGGATTAATGAAAGTAGTCATTCCTTTGTTCATCTAAAATAGATTCATTTAGAAGGGCACCTGCTGTGTTCCAGGTACAGCAGTAGGTTCTGGACATACCAATGACAAAACCACACACAGTCTAGTGGGAGAGACAGCACGAAGAATAATCATTCAAGTGAATGTGGTTGTGCATGTGATCAGGAAATACGGCCCAGTCAGGATAACGCGCTTTAGCTCAGTGCCTGGCACAGGGAAAACATTCAAATGTGGAATAAAGGTCAGCTGCCATAATAACAGTTATGATTATTTTATTGTTACTTAAGAAGTAAGGACGCTATGGCAGGGAGGTGAAGTAACCTGCTCCAAGTCACACCTCTGGGAAGAAGCATGGAAATGTGGGAGATGAGAAAGGAGAAGGATGGGAATCGGAGGACTGATCAGATTCAAGTGGGGACCGCACTTCAGCCCCTTGGAGGGTGGGTGGTCTGCTGGCTCTTGGGCTGCTGCCCCAGGGGCATTGTTGTGCCAGCCTTTTCCTGACTGCTGCAGGGTTGCAAGTGGCTGCAGGGTGACCTGCACTGTTGAGTTGGCTGCCTCTGGGCAGAGACCTAGCTGAAGTCGGTCTGTGCCCGTCTGGATGGGCCCCTGGCTTCAGACCTGGGTCAGACTTGGTCCCTGTTTACACTGAGCCCCCAGACTGGTGGGAGAGACCGACACACAGACAGAGGGCCTCAACCTAGGGACACCTTGCCTCTCCTTCCTGCCCCAGGACCTTTGCATTTGTTGCTTCTGCTGGAACATGCTCTTTTTTTACCCGAGATTTTTTATCCTCCCCGCTCATCACCACCGTGTCATTCAGGTCTCAGCTCAAACCTCACTTCTCCAGAGAGACTGTCACTGACCACTCCACTTAAGTCAGTCCCCAGGTATTCCCTGTCATCTCCCCATGACTTACTGTATTCAAAACCTCATCATCTCTGAAATTGTCTTGTTTCTTATTATTCTCTCTGCTTCCCACTAGAACAGTGTTTCTCAACCTTTTTTTTTCCTTATCACCACTCCCCTAAGGAGTCTTTTTAGACATTCTTGTCTTAATTGCCTTCCCATGACGTTTGAATACGACAGCTGTACTGTGTATCTCTTTATGTACTGTGGCCCCGTGGAGAGCCACAAATCATTGTCATATTTAAGAATTTTTGCATCACCCCGTTGGAGGTGGTTTCAGCTCATTGAGAATGCTGGACTAGAACATAAGCTCCATGAAAACAGGGACCTTGTCTGTCTGTTCACTGCTCTGTCTCCAGGGCGGGGCTTGGGGCATGCTCATTGCCCAATAAGTATTTATGGTGTGAATGGAAGTCCAAAAACGCTGGGAGCACAAAGGAGACAGTCGTCCCAGAGTTAAAGGAGGGACAAGTAGGGAAGGCCTCTTGGAAGACAGGACTCCAAAGTAGAGTCTTGTAAGCTGAGTAGGGGGTGGCTGACTGAGGAAGGGAGATGTGGGGAGGGTGCCCAGTTAGGGGAGGACACGGTGTTGGCAAAGGCTAGGGGCACGAAGCACTCCGGAGTATGTGGGGTGGGGCCATTCCACAGGTGTGACCAGGACTGTTGGAGGCAGGACCTTGACAGTGGTCCCAGCCTTGGCTTCTCCTGGGCACCCTCTGGAGGGCCCGATGCCAAGTCTGGAGGGCCCCTGATTCCTAGTTCAAGCTTCACCATGAGCCAGCTGTGTGAAACTGTAGACTGGGCGCGGGGGTTGGCCTTGCTGATTTGCCGGGTCTGCCTGGCTTGAAGTCCATGCTTCTCCCATGGAGCCGAGTAGCCACTGCCTGTCCCCAGTGGCCCTCAAAACCTCCACCTGTATCTCCATGGTGGTGGTCACAGCTACAAAGGAAACTTCTCCCACTTAGCTCTAACCCAACCTGAGGATGCTGACAGGCTCTCAGGCCTGGGTCTCCTGAAAGCCTGTGTGACATCAGAGACCTCCCTGCAGCCCACTCTTGCATCTCACCCCTTGCCCAGCATGCCAGCTCTGGCTAAAGCCAGTGGGAGCCACTGAGGAGTAGTGGGGTCTTATCGCTACTTTTCCAGACTGGGGCTGCTCTGCAATCCTGTTTATTTATCCAGAGCAGCCGCCCACTGAGAAAATGGCTGTGTTTGTTTCCAAGTGTGTCGTGTGAACCATGGGCTAAATATAAATATACCCACACCACTGCCTCCCCGGCACCCGCCCTGGAACAACACGCCCCATTTTGTTCGTGCTCCCTCTGCAAAAGCAATCCCCAGAATCCAGGCCCTTGGAAATCCTACTCCCCCCTCCCCAAGAGGAGCTCCTGAAATGGAGATGAAGGCCATCCTGGCCAGGAATGCGTGCGCGGGGGCTGGGCGGGTCAGAGCCTTGTTCTCTATGGCACCAAGATGAGAATGTTCCCTCCACCCTGGAGTGACTGTTCCTGGACAGTGAGTGCTTTGTGCCCTTGCAAGGACAGGGCCTGTTTACTCCAACCCAGCCCCAGAGCCGAAAATTTCCTGTGGCTGCCAGCCCTCTGCTTCAGGAAAGTTCCCATCAAGGGAGCCAGGCCTCTCCCATTTTGGCTGCAACCCCAGTGTCCCTGGTTTCTTGTGGGACATTTGGCCCCTTGGGATAACTAGGGCCACCTGGCCATGGCCTCACTTCTCCCAAGTTCCCCACACCCCAGGAGTGTCCCCCATCACAGATCAAACTTTTTTGTGGCTCCACCTGGGCCTGCTTCGCTTGGGAGGAGAAAATCCTGTAACAGTTTTCTTGTCCGCTGACCGCAATGGAAGCTAGCCAGGATGAAGGCAGAGAGACAGGGAAACATATCCACGCCAGCCATGCCTGGGCCGCAGGGAGGCCAGAGTTCAGAGGCTGCTGCCGCCACTGCCCTTCTCTCCCCAGACCTCAGGCTCCAGCTCAGCCCCACCCCTACATCCCTGTTCCTTGGGATCCATTCAGCACTAGTGACAGGATAGGTCCTCCCTGGCCCCTCACACAGGGCAGTGTCCTGCTGTAGCAGCACTCCCTTTGGAGCTGGCAGTCCTGGGCCCTGGTCTGGCTCTGCCACCTGTTAGCTGGGTGAGCCCAGGCGAGGTCTTTCCTGTCCTAAACCTCAGTGTCTCGTCTGTGAAATGGGGCTCAAATCTCTACCTCTGGGGATTCTGATGAGATGAAATAGGATAGCAATGCCTGGCACTTAGTAGGCATGCAGTACCCTCGTTCTACTTGTGTGTACTTTGAGCACCAGCTATGTGCCAGACGCTGTTCCAGGCACTGAGTGTATAGAAACAAGGCAGGGTCTCTACCTCATCAGCCACATCTAGTACAGGAAACAAATCAAAACAAAAGCAAAGTGTCGACTTTGGTTATGAAAAGTGCTGAGAAGAAAAATAAAGCAGGGTGAGGGGAGAGGTAGAGAGAGGTGGCAGTGGCTACCATTTTAGACAAGGTGGCCAGGGAAGGCCTCTCTGAGGAGATGATGTTAGAGTGGAGTCAAGACTGAAATGAGGGAGGCGGGTGATGATGACATGGGGTCAAGTGCCCCAGGCAGCTCCGAGCTCAGCAGATGTGCAAGGAACAGCAAGGAGGCCAGTGCACTCGGAGCAGAGCGGGCAGTGGGGAGGGGCCAGCTCCCACTAGACCTTGCTGGCCATGGTAAGGACTTTATTCCAGGCGTGATGGGAAGCCTTGGGAAGAGTGAGAGCGTGGAGTGACCTGGTCTGAACGGAGGGGCTGCCTGCTCTCCCCAGTGCCTTTTCCCCAGGACATGGTAAGCTGTCTGGGAGGGCCTCTGACTTATGCATCACTGCTACCTCCCTAATGGCTTAATAAATGTGGAGGATTCTTTGAGTCCCGTTAGCAGCTCAGTGCACGTGGAGCTCTGCTGGGTACCAGGGATGTGAACAGAAATGACACTGGCTTTCTAAGTGTGAGGGAAAACTGTTGGAGGACTTTAAGCACAGGCATGCCATGATCTGATCTACATTTTTAAAAATCTTCTCTGTGTGGAGCATGGACTGAGGGGGGTCGTCAAGACTAGAAGTGGGGCTAGGCAGGCATCACAGTGAGCAAACTGGCCAGGGGGTACCTGGGGCCAACTGGAGTTGGCAGGTGCTGTCTGAGGGAGCAGCCACTGCTCAGCCAGTTGGGACCAGGTGGAAATGTGGGCCCAGGCATGAGCCCTTGGTGGAGAGGCAAGAACATGGGCTCTGGAACCAGACAGTGACCCACTCCCTCTCTAGACACACACAGCGCACTTACTTCTAGGTGCCAGACACCAGCTTTGGACTCTGGTTCCACTACTGACAAAGCTGGGTGACCTGATAAGTCCCTGGGCCCTGAGAAACTCAGCTGCCTGGTCTGTAAGTGGGGAAAGACAGCCCGTATTGCAGCATTGTTGGGAGGATTAAAGGACAGATGGGGTGCGAAGCTCACTCATTAAAGGGTACTCCACACTCCCCTCTCCCCGCCCCAACGCTGGCTCCGCCCTGGGCTGGGTAATTCAACCCACAGCCCCTCCTTCCCGATCATGTGCTTCCCTCCTGACTAGCTTCAGGGCAGAGGGCTGTTGCTCACCTCCTCCAGGGCTCAGAGTCATGCCCCCCTGGGGTGGGGGACAGGGCCAGGGCCTCAGAGTCTCCCTCCAGAGTCCCCAGACCTGCTCTTCCCCTGAATCACTCTGGGGATTTAGCCCTGTCCGTTTCCTCTCCTTCCCTCCCCATTGTAGCAGCGGTAAGGCTGAGGCCTGGTGGTTCCTCACTACTTCAGACTCACTCCAAGCTCCCCCGTGCTTCCAGAGCACACATGGTCCAGCTCTTACTCGTCCCTGCACCCTCATCTCCCCTTCTTTCCCCTACTCTGCTCCAGCCACCTGGCCTCCTTTCAGTTCCCGGACCCTGCCCATCTCTTTCCCACCTCAGGTTCTCTGGTACCACTTCCTACTGTCTGACCTTGGACAAAGCTCTTTCTCCACTTTGCACCTGTTCTCTCTGTAAGAAAATGGGTTGGTCATCCCCAGCTGGGGCTCAGGAAGGAGGGCGGCCCTCAACCCTTTATCTGGCCCAAAGTGGCATGGAGGGCTATGGTTTTTCAAATCACAAGGCCATTGCACACAGATGGCTCCCTTCCACCTACCCCCATTACTCTTTGAGGACTCAAACAGCACCTTCCCTTCTCTTCTCTCTCCCTGCAGGACACCTTTGTGGAACTCTACGGGAACAACGCGGCAGCCGAAAGCCGGAAGGGCCAGGAGCGCTTCAACCGCTGGTTCCTGACGGGCATGACTGTGGCTGGTGTGGTTCTGCTGGGCTCGCTCTTCAGTCGGAAGTGACCAGACACTGACCACCCACTCACCCTCCCACCCCGATCCTGACGCCACCATATCCCTCCATCTAGCCACCATTGCCACCAGGAGAACCACTACATGCAGCCCATGGCCACCTACCCATCACAGGGTTGGGCCTAGACCTGGTCCCCTGCAATTAGTTTTCTAGAATCTACCATGCTTCTGTGAGAGCCACCTTCCCCCACACCTCAGTTCTCCTGACCTCAGATCCCACAGTTTCCCACAAAATCTGCCCCATGGAAGCTGGCAGGTGTGGGGGGTTTGTGGCTGGGGGCTGGAGGGCCCTGCCTGATTGGTGGACCCCCTTACCCCTTAGCCTCCTGAGAATGCTTTCCTGCCAGGGAGCTGGACAGTTTTCTGACGCTTTTCCCCAGAAAGACTAGATTGCCTTTGTTTTGATGTTTGTGACCTCAGAATTGATCATTTCCTATCTAGCCCCAGGACCTGGGCTTCCCTTCCTTTCATCTCCACCCTCCAAGAGCCACTTAGGGGCAACTTCTGACTAATTAGGGATTCAGGCTGCTTGGGATAAAGAAACAAGGACCAGGACCCCTTCCCCACCTCTGGCCTGGCCAAAGTCCCTGCCCCCAGTCCCAGTGTCCTCCAGAGGCCTCTGGCTAGAGGCCAGCCCTACCCGGCAGGGAGTGGGCTGTAGCTGCAGGAAGCACCCCATGCCAAAGCTAAGGTGGCCCTTGCAGTTTAGCACCACCCCAGTTCCCTCCCCCTCCTTCTCCCCTGGCTCCCATGACCACGACTGAGGGACCAACGGGGCCCAAGACAGGTGCCCCAGAGCTGTTAGGGCCTCAGCTGCCTCACTTCCGGCAAGGAGATCAAGCCTGTGGCACCTTTACCTTGGGCTGCTGCCTATGGGGTCCAGGGGTTCAGGGACCTTGGCCAGAGGTGAAGGGGAGCTACAGGGAGCAACTGTGGGAGCCCTAGGGTCTTCCCTACCTCAGGCAGGAAGGGCAGGAAGGAGAGCCTGGTGCACGGGGTGGAGGTGGGGCTGGCTAGAGAGGCCAGTCCTGCCTGGCCACACAGATTCGTGCCCTACCCCTGTTTAGCCTGGGCAGCCAGGCTCCCAAGGTCAGAGTAGCCTGGCCAGGAGCTCTTCAGGCCTCCCTGTCTCCTCTGCTCCACCCATGGCCTGTCTCATCCCTGGGGTCCCAGCCTAGCACTGGCCACCCCGGGCTCTCTGCTGTACATATTCGAGACTAGTTTTTATTCCTTGTGAAGATGATATACTATTTTTGTTAAGCGTGTCTGTATTTATGTGTGAGGAGCTGCTGGCTTGCTGTGCGTGTGCACGTGGAGAGCTGGTGCCCGGAGATTGAACAGCCTGATGCTCCCTCCCCTGCCCTGGTCCGGGGAAGCCAGCCGGGGGTCCTGGCTCCTGAGGGACACCTGTCCCTCCCCCAATCCCCACCCCACACTTGTTCCAGCTCTTTGAAATAGTCTGTGTGAAGGTGAAAGTGCAGTTCAGTAATAAACTGTGTTGATTCAGTGAACGCAGGGCCTGGGCTCTTGTGTGCTCCAGGATGGGAATGGCGTGGCGGCTGCCAGAGAGGCCGCAGGACGGCCGGGGACTATGCTGCCTCTGCTGCCCTCCGGGGAGGACCTTGGGTAAGCCCCTTCCTCACTCGGGGCCTGAATTTCTCCACCTATACATTGAGGGGGTTTTTATTGAGCACCTGCTGTGTGCTGAGCACTGGGGCTGTGTGTGAACAGGACAGACACAGTCCCTGCCCTCGAGCTGACATTCTAGTGGAAGAAACAGCCCAGTAGCCACTTGGCAAGTATTTACTGAGCTCTGCTCTGCACAGACAGCTCCAGGCACTGGGAGTTCTGCGGTGAATAACCATTGTTCTTCATGGAGCTTCCATTCTGGTCGGGGAGTCAGGCAGACAAATAGAAGGATGACCCTGGCTGGGCCAGGGCAAAGGTGGTAAGAGGATGACCATAAGAAGCACGGCAAGACCTGAATAACCTGATGGGCAAGGAGGTAAGAAGGGGTCAGCCTTCAGACAACGTTTTAAAGGTAGATTCCACAAGACTGGCTGATGGATTAGAGAACTCTAGAGAGAAAGAGGAATCAAGGATGATTCGAGTTTTTGGAATAGTGAGGCACGCCATTATAATTACAAAATGAAGCACATGTCTGAAGCAACCCAAGAGGCTCATCATGAGTTTTCCAACAGCACTTAATGTGGCACCTGAGCTTGACTGGGAGTCAGGAGTCAGCGAGGGCTGCCTGGAGGAAGTGACCTCAGAGCCAGGGCCTGAAGAGTGAATAAGTTGCCATAAGTGTGTAAGAGTTATATACACAAATGCACAGGATGAACGAGAGCTTTCTTCAGGCCAAAGGAAAACTGGTGTGTCTGGAATCGGGAGGGACCTCCTGCATCGAGATGATGCCTGAGAGGTGGGGTGAGGGGACCAAACTTGATCCTGAGGGCAGTGAGAGCCAGACGAGGGTTGTAAGTCAGGGAGTGACATGGCCCCTTAGAGCTCCTAAAGTGCCCTCTGGCTGCTCTGTCAAGAAGGCTCTGGAAAGAGAGCAGAGGGAAGAAGGCACGGTTTGGTTAACGATCCATTTCTGAGGGTGGACAGGCCAGGTGTGTGTCTTGGGTCACCATTCCTGGTCTTTGGGCAAGTTACCCAACCTCTCTAAGTTTCAACTTTCTCTTCCATGAAATGGGTGTGATGGCAGTACCATCTCACACGATTGTGGTCAAGATTGAACAAGGTAACCCAACAGAGCTTCGGGGAGGACTGGATGTCAAAAGGGAGCCTTTAGGCAGGCTCCCTCGGAAGAGGGAGGAGATGCTCCTCACGGAGTTCCACGTGACTGCGGCCAGAGGTCGAGGAGGGGTCTGGGAAAGCCAGCAAGGACTCCAGGGACAAGAAGTCCAGCTGGGGGGCGGGCCTGGTGGCGGGGCCTGCGTTGGGTGCTCTGTCCCGCCCGCTTTCAGGGGCGAGCTCCACTGCCCCCTGGTGGCCGAGGGATGCGACCTGACGGCCGCTCCCACCCCAAGATGCCCTGGCGCAGTGCCCACGACCTCTGTCTCCCGCCTGGCCAGCTTTCCCCGGTGTCCTCTATCCTCTGCCCTGCTCACCAGAGGACGTCTACACTTCTAATCCTCGGGTACCGAATTCAGAGCTTGCCACAGCTCTCCCGGGGCTCACAGTCACCATTCTCCCTAGTTCAAGACCAAAGCCTCCAGCCCCGCACCCACTCCTATGCCCAAGGTGCATCCCTGGCCCCTGGCCCTTACCCTAGCCACTCAAGTCCCCTCCCCAGATTCTTGATATCCTTCTAGAAACGTCTTTTCACACACGGCCAAATACATAGATATAAATACATTTTGATCCTCCCTCTTTTTTGTATGCAAATAGTAACACACTGTCCCTTGCTTTTGCCACCTAAGTAACGCATCCTCTAGAAGTTTCCACATTCATACATGAATTCCCGTGTACTCATCATGCAATTTGAACGGTTAACAACTCGTGGCAGCTTCATTCTTTTTTTCCAGCTGTAGCGTTCCACAAATTTTTTAACCAGACCTCTAACTCAGTGATTCTCAGCCTGAAGCATGCCATGGCACACACGTAACATATTGGAATTGCACTCTGCGGGAGAGCCAGAAGGAGTTTGGGACTGTCTGTGTGGGTCCTGGGGAAAAATTAATTCCATTTCTATATATGTATTTTTATGATAAGAGAAATGAAATACAACACATTTCACAGAGAAGATATGAGGTATTAACATTGATTAAAACATCCAAATACATTATTTAAAAATTTATTTCTTGAGAGACTTGATCTCGTTCCTGTGAACACAACGTTTTTCTGTGAGGTTTTATGATTGAAGCTGTTTACACAGTTCCTGATCAAGGCTTATTAATGAGGCTCTCTTCAAACTCCCGGTAGTCAGCGTCCGCAAGAAACTTTGTAACCTCAAGTAGGGGGTAAAAGAAAATTGTAAACCATTCCAAAGCTTACAGTTGAAACTGTATTTAATGCTCCGCTAGCTCTTCCCCTCGTTGACAAATATAATGTTGTAATCAAATGGATTTCAAATCCCAATGATCTTTGTCATTTGGGGCATTTTAAACGAATGATGAGTTCCAGAACATAGGAGATGATGGAAAGCTTTCAAATTCTTTTTTTTTTTTTTGAGAAAATTATAACTTATTAAAACCGGGCAAGACTGTATAGCACAAAGGAAGAGAGAGAGAGGGAGGAGAGGAAGGAAGGAAGGGAAGGAAAGGGAATTCTAGGCCAGTTTACTTTGGAACATGCAAGCTGAAGTTCTGATTATAATATTAACAAATAGAATCTAACAACATATGAAGAGAATAATACGTCATGACCTAGTAGGGTTTATTCCAGGAAAATAAGATTGAGTCAATATATGAAATCTTTCAACATAATTCATTATATTGAAACATTAACAAAATCCTTATAGCATTTCAGTAGATATCAAAATAGTGTTTTGTGAAATTCAACATCTATTCATGATTTAAAGAAAAATATTTTAGGGGCTGGCCCAGTGGCGCAGCGGTTAAGTTCGCACGTTCCCTTCTCAGCGGCCCAGGGTTCGCAGGTTCAGATCCCGGGTGTGGACATGGCACTGCTTGGCAAAAGCCATGCTGTGGTAGGCATCCCACGTATAAAGTAGAGGAAGATGGGCACAGATGTTAGCTCAGGGCCAATCTTCCTCATCGAAAAGAGGAGGATTGGCAGCAGTTAGCTCAGGGCTAATCTTCCTCAAAAAAAAAAAAAAAAATTTTAGCAAGCTAAGGATTGAAAGTTAGCTTTCACTTTTTCATACTCTTCTAATTCTATAAGAGTTTAAGACAATGATTGTGTGCATTGCTTGTGCAATTTAAAAAAATTAAGTCATGCAGAAAAATCAGCCACTTACATCATGATCAAGTTCATTACATAACGTCCAGCTCTCCATTTTTCTATCTCCACCATCACAGCCTTTGTCATGAGACAAAAATAACAAGAACTTTTTTTAATATATAGAAAACAATAGAAATGAACATATATGATCTCTATAAATTTGTCATCTTTGATTTTTTTTAAGATTTTTATTTATTTTATTTTATTTTTTTCCTTTTTCTCCCCAAAGCTCCCCGGTACATAGTTGTGCATTTTTAGTTGTGGGTCCTTCTAGTTGTGGCATGCGGGACGCCTCCCCAGTATGGCCTCATGAGCAGTGCCATGTCCGAGCCCAGGATTCGAACCAGCGAAACCTGGGGCTGCCGAAGCGGATTGCTCGAACTTAACCATTTGGCCACGGGGCGGCCCTGTCTTTGATTTTTAATGAATATCCATGCACCGATGTTAGAATTCTGGGCATATGAAGCATTAATTCCCTCCCGAATTACTTAAACCATCCCATTTCGGTAGGTTCACACGTGAATAATTAGCTTGAATAATTCCATGATAAAGAGCCTTATGAATTCTTAGGAAATCTAAATGGTCTTACTACAAAGTTTTAATGTCAATCTTAAAATTTGAGGGAGTCATTCTTGAAACACTAAGGTACAGAGAATATGGACATAAAGGAAGAAAAAGGTCTTCCGAAAATAAAAAAGAACATAAACATAATGTAGCGGCCTAGCCAACAAGGTCGTTTGTGAATTTGTTGCTGAGTGGGAAACCACCAGACGCCACATCAGAAAGGCTTGACTCAAATTGCACCAATGTAAAAAATGACCCCCACCTGCCAAGCAAAACAAAACAATGTGCTGTGTCCTATTGTGTTATAAAAATAATAACAAAAAACGAAAATAGTGATAAGGCCCCTGTTTGCAAAGCATTTACGTGGTGGAGCATGTCTCCACAGCTGGTTGGCCGTCCATCTTAGGCACATGAATCTCACCTGGGTTTTATGGCAAGCTTCCTGGGCACCTGGGAAACAAGTTCCTCCAGTGGCTCCACGGACGTGGTGGAGGGTCGTTGGGGAGGGTGGTGGCCCTCCCAGATGGGTGGCCACGTGCTCTGTGGCTGACCGCTGCCGCAGATGTCTAACAAGGAAGAGCCCAACCTTGGCTGCGCTCAGTTCATCTTGGGGGAGCAGCAGGCGCCAGAGGAGAGACAGGCTGTGTAGTGGTTAGAGCAGAATTCTGAAACCAGATTGACTAGGGGAGCTGGGTGCTCTTGGACAAGTGACTTAACTTCTCTGTGCCTGAGTTTCTTCACCTGTAAAATAGGGATGATAATTCCTAATGGGGTGGTTATGCAGATTTTATGCTTATAAACAGTGCCTAAGAATGCATCTGGCAGCATAAATACTATATAAATTTTACCAGGCTATGCTATCAGACCCCACAGCCCTCACCACCACTGCTCTAAGGACCACTGAGGGGACTGGTCTGGGGACTCCAACTGTCCCAAGCTCTAACCTTGATATGGATATCCCCCAAGAGCAAGGCTTAAAATAAGGATTCGGGTGTAAGCAGTTTAAGTGGTGATCCCAGGGCGGTGAGGCCAGGAAGGACAGGAAGACAATACAGCACCCAATGACGGGTAAGTTGCCACTTCAGGCAATGGGGCTCCTTCCCAAGGGATCCTTTGAAAGACCCTGAAACATTCTAGGGGCAAGAACACCGAGGAACTTATCCACCAAGTCCCATGCCTCATCAGTTGAAGGCTGCTCCTGGGTTATTTCTCCTCGGCATTGGGCACTTCCGGCCTGCCTCGTGCTTGGGTCAAGCATAAACCTATGTCAGAGACACAGGTGCCTGTTCCCTTGAATGAGAACTGTCCACCAAAGCTGCACATGACCTCTGAGGGTGGTCTGAGGGCACACTGTGGGGCACCAACACGTCTGCCACAACCTGTGAAACTTTGTGGCACACCAGGTGGTAAACTGCTTGAGGGAGGAACAATTTGATAGTTGTCAAATTTTGCTAATCCAAGCGATACTGCAATAAACAACCTCATATATCCATCGTTTTGCACACGTGCGAGTGTATCCACAGGATATTAGTAGAAGTAGAATTGCTGGACCAAAGGATATGTTCCTTTGTCATTTTGATGGAGACAGCCAGAACCGGCCTCCTGTGACACTGCCTGTCTCCTGCACCCTTGCCAACATCCGTGCTAACACTCTTTGATCTTTGTCAATCTGGTCGATGAAAAAATAGTATCCCATACTTTAAATTTTCATTTTCCAAACTCTAATTGAGGTCGGCATCTTTTAATAGTTTGAAAGCCATCTGTACCCCTAATAAGTTAATGGATCTACATAATGACCAACGAAGGCTGGAGATAGCGCAAAAAGACAGGCCTCGTGTGCTTCCTGGCAAAGGAACACAGCACGTCCATGAAATATTCTTGCCCCAAAAGTCAAATCTGAATTTGACGAAAGCCTCTAAATGTAACCACCATTGATGGAAAATACAGGGGACAGAGGGACATAATAAATGATCCATGGGAATGTAATCAGTAAAATGCAGGCTGGAGGCAACTTCTCAGGACACGTAACCGCACTTCTGTACTTCCACTTCCGGGAAGATGGAGCAGATGTACTTTTCCCTTTCTCTACTGCTAAGTAGAACTAACAACCCTGGACAATGTATACAAAGCAAACCTAAGAAAGCTCGGAAAGGTGGAGAGGAAGCACACCCACCATGCACCTCAGAACCTGAGGAACGACATGGCAGCGAGTTCTCTGGGCATTCTTTCTGCCTCAGAGATCCTAGACTCACAGCTGAAGAGGCAAGAGCTGGCTACCCAAAAAAGCCCACGGTCAGAGAAAACAAAAAACAGCCCCAGCAAAGCCTGCACACTCTAGTCAAAGGATTAGGAAAGGAACAACCTAGCAAAACAGAAAATTCTTAGACAATAATAGCTCTACTCCAGCCAAATACCACTGAAAAGACTATGGCATCAGCCAAGGCTGAGTGGGGAGCCCAGACTTCCACCTTCACGAGTCAAGGTCCCCCAACACCCCCACCAATGTGGGGCATTGTGAGATAAGGTCAAGGGAACCAAAACTGTCATCTGTGCTGGCCAGGAATGAGCCCTCTCCTGCCGCCCCTTTCCCTGAAATGTCAAGGAAGACCACATTGGGAGCCCAGAATTCCTCCCCCATCTGGCGATAATGCAAGTGGGTAAAGGGACATAAAAGAAGGTAAAGTCTCTACACTTCACTCAACCTGGTAAAATGATGACACCAGTAGACTGTGTTAAATTATGTATAAATAATGTAATACCTAGTGCAATCACTAAAAAATGTATGCAAAGAGACACACTCAAACACTATAGATAAATTCAAATGGAATTGGAAAAAAATGTTCAAATAACCCACAGGTGGGCAGAAAAAAGAAAACAGGGAAATGAATAACAGAAAGAACACACCAAAAATAAAACAAAACAAAACTTGACAGATATGTCTTAACATACCAATAATTATATTAAATGTAAATGTCTGAATATACCAATTAAAAGACAGATATTGGCAGAGCAAGTTTGAGAAATAAACTATATATTGTTTGTAGGAGACTCACTTCAAATATATAGGCAGGTTGAAAGAAAAAGGATAAAAAAGATATATCTTGCAAACACTAATCAAAGGAAAACAGCAAAACTTGATAGAACTAAAAGGAGAAACAGACAAATCCGCAATCAATACCCTTCTCTCAACAACTGACAGAACAACTAGACAGAAAAGTCACCAATGACATAGGAGAACTCAACACCACCAGCCACCAACAGGATCCAATTGACATTAACAACAGCAGCAGAACACACATTCTTTCCAAGTGCCCACAGCACATAAACCAAGATCGGCCATATTCTGGGCAATAAAACAAACCTCAACAAATTTAAAAGAATTGAAATCATACAAAGTACATTCTCTTACCACAATGAACGCAAAACTAGAAATCAATAACAGAAAGATAACATGAAAATCTCCAACACTTAGAAACTAAACAACACATTTCTAAATAATTCATGGGTCAAAGAGGATGTCTCAAGGGAAATAAAAAATACATTGAACTGAGTGAAATGAAAATACAACATATTAAAATTTGTGGGATGCGGTTAAAGCAGTGCCAAGAGGGAAATTTATGCAATAAATGCATACATTAGAAATGAGAAAAAGTCTCAACTCAATGGTCTAAGCTTCTACCTCAAGAAACTAGAAAAAGCAGAACTCACAAAAGTAAACTCAAAACAACAGAAGGAAATAATCAAGATCAGAGCAGAAATCAGTGAAATCTCAAGACATCCAAAGAAATAAAGAACTCTGATAAAGGGAACTACATAGGTAAATATAAAAGGAATGTATTGTATTTTTGGTTTGTAACTCTCTTTATTTCTACATGATTTTAAACACAAATGCAGGGTGCCAGCCTGGTGGTGTAGTGGTTAAGTTCGCATGCTCTGCTTCGGCAGTCCAGGGTTCATAGGTTCAGATCCTGAGTGTGGACCTACCCACCACTCATCAAGCCATGCTGTGGCGGCATCTCACATACAAAATAGAGGAAGGTAGCCACAGATGTTAGCTCAAGTGACAATCTTCCTCAAGCAAAAAGAGGAAGATTGGCAACAGATGTTACCTCGGGGCCAATCTTCCTTACCAAAAAATAAGTAAATAAAAATAAAACACAAATGCAAAAAAATTAGAAATCTATGTTAATGGACATACAATACATAAAGATATAACTTGTGACAAAAATAATATAAAGGGGGCAGCATGGAGCTGTGTAGGAGCAGTTTTTGTCTATTATAGGAGTTAATTTGGTATGAATTCAAACTAAATGGTTATAAATTTAAGATGTTAATTGTAATCCCTGTGGTGACCATCAAGAAAATATCCTAAAAATACACACCAAAGGAAATGAGAAGAAATGGAGGACTTGCAACAGTGTAAACCAATTAGACCTAACAAACATCTGTAGAACAGCAAAATACACATTCTGTAGTGCACATGAAATGTGCTCCAGGATAGACCGTACGTTAAACCAGAGGACAAGTCTCAACAAATTTAAAACACTGAAATCATGTAATGTATGCTAGAAATCAATAACAGGAGGAAAACTGGGAAATGCACAAATTTGTAGAAATTAAACAACAAACTGTTAAATAACCAATGAATCAAAGAAGAAATCACAGAGGAAATTAGAAAATACTTAGAGACAAAGGACCAAAACTTATGGGAAGCAGTAAAAGTCGTGCTCAGAGGGACATTTATAGCAGTAAATGCAACTTATTACTCGAAAAGTACAAACTACCATAATTCACCCAATATGAAATAGATCATTTGAACGGCCCTGTAACAGTTAAGGAAATTGATTTTGTAGTTTAAAAACTTCCCCCTTCCAAAAATCTCTAGGCTCAGATGATTCCATTGGAGAATTCTACTAAATGTTTAAAAGAAGAATTAACACTGTTTCTGCACAATCTCTTCCAGAAAATAGAAGAGGAGGGAAGCGATTACCTTGATACCAAAACCAAAGATTCAGAGGAACCAACTGCAATCTTTAGAGTTAAGATGGATTCTCATTCTAAGAAAATTCAAATCAAGAAAATGTTTTTATAAGGCAATCAGGGAAATTTGCGTACTGACTAAATGTTAAGAAAATATTAAGACTTTTTATGTACATTAATACTATTTTGGTTGTGTATATTAAAATAGTCCTTATTGTTTAGAGACACATACTGAAATATTTACGGATGAAATAACGTGACACCTGGGATGTATTTAAAATCATTCAGGGGTGGGGATGGGGAAGTGAGTGGACCATGAGCAGATATTTGTGGACCCCAGGGAGGCACATGGAGGTTGTTAGACTATTCTTCTCGGTATGTTTAGAATTTTCCATAAGAACTTTTTAGGCCACTTGTTTTCTTTTTTTATAATCTTCCTGGTCATGACTTTTGTAACACTTTCTATTGCATTCTTGTTTTTTCTTACTGATTTGTCAGACTTCTTTTTTAAAAACGTGTTAAGGAAATCAGCCCTTTATCACTCATACACATAAATACTTCTTAGTTTCTTATTTGTCTTTTGAGTATCTTTCTCTTTTTTTACAGAAAATTTTAATATTACTGGATATTTTGGCCCAAATGTTTTGACCTCGTAGATATATTTACCCCAGGACTATTTTGACTATTTTGAGTTTTGAATCCAAATGTTTTTATCAGAATTACACTAATCCTAATACATCAAGAAAGAGTCTTCTTGAGCAAGCTGCATGAAGCCAATTTAATTCCTTGATCCGTTATTTTATGACCAAAGTTAAATTCTTTCTAATGTCTCCTATTTTGAATTTAATTTTCCAAAATTAGTTTTCCATGACAATCACTTGGTTTCATAGAGTAAATGCCACCATGAAGATTTAATTCTTCTCTCAGTCATTTTTAGTCCACATCTGATTTCACTGGTTTCCTGCCATTGTGTGTTGTCTACTGTGTCCATTATTTCTAATTGGTCCAATTTTTTCAGGTCAAATTTGATTCTCTAAATGTCATAATTTTATTTTCTGTTGGGATCTTAGTCAACATCTGATTCAATGTGGCTTGAGTTTCTGTCACCTTGATTCTGTGTTGGTATTTCTACACATCTGTGGTAGGTTGTATTATTTGCTCACAATTCTACTTTCCCTTGCCTCTACCCATTGATGTTGGGCTTGACTGTGGATGGCAGACTATATTTTCCAAAGATGACCACGACAATATTTCCCATCTCATATGCTTCTCACGTCTTCCACTGTGCTCTTGATGTCCTCCCATCGTGTAGGGAAGTTTATGTCCTTTCCACCTTGAACCTGGGTGAAACTGTGAGTGCCTTGACCAATGGGGTTTGACAGAAGTGATGCTATGTGTCTTCTGAGGCTAGATCATAAAAATGCAGTACACTTCCCACTTGCTCTCTTGGAACACTTGCTCTTGGGATCCACCCACCGTGCTTTGAAGGAGCCCAAACTAGCCTGCACAGAGAGAGCACCTGCGGATGCCACAGAGAGGTGTTCCAGGTGACAGCTCCTGCTGAGGTCCCAGCAGATAGCCAGCATCAACCACCAGATGTGTGAGTGAAAACACCTCCAGAAGGTTCTGGCCACGGCCTTTGAGTGTTTCCAGCCGAGGCCCCAGACGTTCTAGAGCAGAGGCAAGCAGTTCCCACTGTGCCCTGCCTGAATTCCTGACCAGCAGAATCGGTGAGCATAATAAAATGGTTGTGTGATGCCTCTAAGTTTTGGGGTGGTTTGTAATGCAGCAAGAGTAACTGAAACACAGGGCCAGCCCCGTAGCCGAGCGGTTAAGTGCGCGCGCTCCACTTCAGCGCCCGAGGTTTCGCTGGTTTGAATCCCGGGCGCGGACATGGCACCGCTCATCAAGACACGCTGAGGCGGCGTCCCACATGCCACAACTAGAAGGACCCACAACTAGGAATACACAATGTACCGGGGGGCTTTGGGGAGAAAAAGGAAAAAAATAAAATCTGAAAAAAAAAAGAGTAACTGAAACACCGTGGGACCCGCTTTGGCCAATAGAATGTGGTGCTGGTTCTGTGTGCCCTAGTTAGGAGTCTCCCCATGTGTCCTCATTGTCTGTCTGCCCCCAGGAGTCTCTGACTCGTCTGCCATGCAAAGACTGTGCCCCAGGTGCCCCTGGTCCCAGAACAAGGAGACTGATGGAATAATCCTGAACTCAACTATTATGAGCTGAACTGTGTCCCCTGCAAACGCGTATAAGTCCTAACCCCAACACTTCAGAATGTGACAGTATTTGGAGACAGGGCCTTTAAAGAGGTGATGAAGTTAACATGAGGTCGTTGGGGAAAGCCCTAACCCAATCTGACCGGTGTCCTTATTAGAAGAGGAAATCTGGACACACAGACACCAGGGACACACACACACACACACAGAGGAAAGGCCATATGAAGACACAGCAAGAAGGCAGCTGTCCACAAGCCGAGGGGAGAGGCATCCAAAGAAACCAATCCTCCGCCACCCCGATCTTGGACTTCTACCTCCAGAACCGCGAGAAAGTGCGTTTCTGTGGTTTAAGCTCCAGGCTGTGGGCTTTTGTTCTGGAAGCCCTAGCAACCGAAATGCCAAACTGCAGCCTGGAACCAAAGCCAGTGGATCCCAGTAGAGCCTCGGCCAACCCACAGGCCCATGAAGGATAGAAACAAAGGCCCAATTTTGTAAGCTGCCAAGTTCTGGGGTTGTTTCTTACACAGCATTATTGTAGGGGAAAAATTGACTAGTACAACATGTAATTTTTCCTGGGCCAGTTCTGACAATTTTCTTTGTTATCTGCAACACGATTCCTTAGCAATTTATTAATCCAAACAAATTTGACTGTCCATGTATTTTGACATCTTCAGTTATGTCCCAATGGCTCCTGCTGCCAGCAAAGCATCAGAGTCTGGGTCAAAACAATGGAGTCAAAGCATGTTACGGGATATTTCATTATTTTCCAGTTTTATTGAGAAATAATTGACATACATCACTGAATAAGTTTAAGGTGAACAGCATTATGTTTGATCTGCATATATTGTGAAATGATTACCACAATAGGTTCAGCTGACAGCCATCCTCTCATGTAGATTTAAAAAAAGAAAAGGAAAAGGGAAAAACATTTCTCCTTGTCATGAGAGCTGAAGATTTACTCTCTTCACAACTTTTCCATATGTCCGACAGCAGCGTTAGCTACAGTCATCATGTTGTACGTTACATCCTGAGTACCTATTTATGTTATAACTGGAATTTGTGCGACTGTGCCCATGCCAGTCCTGCCCAACAGGCTGGGAGACCTGGGGGCAGGCCCCTGTTTGCTCCATGTCTGGATCCCCCGCGTCTCTCATGCTAAGGCAGCGACTGATGCATGGATCCCTCAGGTTAGAGAGAGCCTGGGGTCAAGGCAGCTGCAGGCAGCTGCCAGTAGAGGGGGCTGAAGAGGCTGTTTCAGGAGGAAAGGCGGCTGCTTTTTCTGGTTCTGGAATGTGTGTGTGTGTGTGTCTGTGTGTGTGTGTGTGTTCTTGTTCCTGCCGTGTGGTTGGTCAGATAAAAATTAAATGGATGTTCAAGGCTCCTCATACTCTGGCCCCTCGTACTCCCCATCTCCATCTTTCCCTGCTTTCTTCCAGACTTGTCTCTTCAGTAGAAGCAGCAAAGTCTCCAAGGCCCTGAGAGGCTCCTACCTCCCCGCCTTCCTTGTCTATCTCTTCCTTCTCCTCTGACATCCCTTTATTTCCTCTCTCATGCCATGGTCCTCACTACCACATGGCCTTTGCACATGCTTTTCTCTGCCTATAGTGCTGTTCTACTACCCCTTTCACTAGTTTACACCTGGTCATCCTTCATATCTCAAGTCTGAGGACACTTCCTCAGGGAAGCCCTCCCTAACTTCTGTAGATTAGGTCAGTTCCCCCTGTAGGTCAGCCCAAGTACCATGTAGATCCCCTTCCCGGCACTCATTTGTCCTAGAATTCATTGGGATTGACCTTCTGATTAATGTCTGCTCCCCATTCCTGCCTTTCAGATTCATGAGGACTGGAATGAGGTCTCAGTCCCTCTGTTCCCAGAGCCCAGTACACAGTGGAGGCACAATAAATATTGGTTGATTGACTGAATATCGTGTCCCAGCTGCTCTGCTGAATCCTTCCACTGGCATCCGGGGTGTCAGTGGAGGTGTGCTGCCCGGACTTGTCTTCAGGAGAACCTTGAGGAGGCTATGCTATGACGAGGGGAGTTGTGTGACCACCTCCAGCTGCTGCACTTTCAGATCAGCTGCCGTGTCCACGCTGAGGCCACCGTCCTCCTGGGCTGCTCCCAGCCAAGAGCTGAGCACAGCAGGGTTTGGGGGATGGGTCAATTTTGCCCAGCACAGGATTCCTCTGATGGGCATCTTTTGCTCTGGGGCTGCCCATTGGCCTGGCCAAGACTTCCTCAAAGACGCGGTGCCAGCTCTCAATTTGCTGCCTCTTAGCTCCAAATTCGCCCTTCAGTGCCTGCCCTACGATAATGAACTGGACTCTGAGCCCAGCCTCCCTTCCAGTGAGACGCTAAGCTTTGCCAGTAGAGGGTGTTGGAGGGGACAGTTCAGGAGGAAAGCTGGCTTCTCTTTCTGGTTCTGGGACATGTATGTGTTCTTGCTCCTGCTGTGCGGTTGGTCAGCAGCGTGTGAGGACACCTGGTGGACTTGCGCTGCAGCCAGGAGCCCGGTGTTCACAGCCTATCAGCGCCCTTGCAGCCCCTCAGCCTGGGGACCATCATCTTGCAACCCTCCTACTGCGGGGACCACACCCTCTAGGCCTCACACCTGCGGGGGTGCCCCATCCCACCCGCCAGCCTCAGCTCCCTTAAGCCTCTGAGAGTTGCTTCCTTCTTGCCCAGTGACCCACAGCTCCGGCCCAAGCAGTGCAGCAAACTGCCCACCATCCAGTGGGTTTCAGCCACACCTTCTCAATGAGGTCTGAACCCCAGCTTGGGGAAGGCACCCCCGTCCAAGGTTATCCTTCACTGGGCATGCTCCCTAGGATACCCTTTAAAGTTCTCTCTCCATCTGTGTAGTTACTCTCCTGTGTAAGGTTAATAATTCTTTTTTTTTTTTAAAGATTTTATTTTTTTCCTTTTTCTCCCCAAAGCCCCCCGGTACGTAGTTGTATATTCTTCATTGTGGGTCCTTCTAGTTGTGGCATGTGGGATGCTGCCTCAGCGTGGTTTGATGAGCAGTGCCATGTCCGCGTCCAGGATTCGAACCAACGAAACACTGGGCTGCCTGCAGCGGAGCGCACGAACTTA
Source organism: Equus quagga (assembly GCF_021613505.1). Taxonomy (NCBI): domain Eukaryota; kingdom Metazoa; phylum Chordata; class Mammalia; order Perissodactyla; family Equidae; genus Equus; species Equus quagga. Next base: position 84,666,840 of record NC_060278.1, on the reverse strand, counting down.
ACCACTCGGCCACAGGGCCAGCCCCAAGGTTAATAATTCTTTACGTTAAACAGCCCGTTTACGTCACCCTATGGTTTCTGTCTCCTGGCTGGATGCAGACCATAAAGCGTGCTGAAGCCCAGGGCTCTTCCTATCCAGTCCTGCTTCCTCCCTTCTCTCCTCCCACAGGGGCCAGGCCTGTGTCACCGCCAGAAGGTTCTCACCACCTGCTCCTGCCCATGCTCTCCTTTAGCCTTCACAGGCTTTACTCCCCACAAATCAGTTCACATCTTTAATTCCTTCTTGGCGTTAGCTTCTCGGAGACCCAAACTGACGCAACTTCTCATCATGCTCAGAATAAAATCCCATGAGGCCTGTATAATCTGCTTTCCACCCCAAGACCAACCCTCTACACCACAGCCACTTTCCTTCTTCTCTCCAAGCCACTCTACTCCAGTCGCTCCAGTCGAATGGAGTCACTGTGGCCTGCTTGATGTTCCCGCACATGCAAACCAGAATCCCACCTCAGGGTCTTTGCACTTGCTGTTCTTTGATACAAGGCTTGTTCCCTCGTTTCATTCAGACCTCTTCTCAAATGCCACCTCCTCCAAGAGGCCTTCCCCAACCCCCCCCCAAACCCCCTTGAATTCTGTTCCTTTATCCTGCTTTGTTTTCTTTCATCATAGTACTTATTACCATGCAACATGCTGGATAATACACTTACTGATTCATTTTTCTGTCTCCCGCAGCGAGGGAGGTGTCTCCTCCATGAGGCCAGAGACTTGGTCTGTCCTGTTCACCACTGCATCCCCAGGGCCTGGATTAGTACCTGGCACACAGTAGGTGCTCAATGAATATTTGTTAATTGACTGAATAAAGAAGTGTCCTTGCCTTTCTTCAAGCCATTCCCTCCGCCTGAAATGCCTTCCCTTCTCCTTCCTGCCTTTCCTAATCCCCCCTATCCTTTAAGACCCATCCCCAGCCACTCCTCCTCCAGGAAGCCCTCCCTGACAACCTGGGCTCTGAGCCCCCGGAAAGTGGCTTATTCTTGCCCCTCACCTGCTGTACCGCCTAATTTTAGGTGTCCTGTAGGCTTTACGGGAGGTAAAGACTGAGGCGGAGATGAAAGGCAGGAGACAACAGGTCAGCTTTATTGGGGTTCAGGAGAGGGGAGGGGCCTCCACAGCTCCGGGCTGGGGTGAGGCTGCAGGAGGAGCCTGGGAGGCCTGTCACTTCTTCCACTGCTTCTTCTCATAGTCCCACTGGGAGGCCAGGCCTTGCACAGGGTTGCCCTTCATATCCAGGATGCGCTGCAGCTGCTGGGCCTTCCACTCATCCGTCAGGGTGATGGGCTTCTTAGGGAACACTGCCAGGAAGGCATGTGGCAGGGACAGGTGGCTCAGCACCCTGCCAGGCCTGCCGCCTCCCACGGAGCAGGCTCTCCAGTCACAGGGCTCGGGTGCCCTGCGCTCAGGAGCTCCCGCCACCCTGTCCGGCCCTGCCTACCACACTCCTTTCTGAAGTGTCACTCCAGGGCCCTCAGGGTTCTGATCCCAGCTCTGCCTTAGATCCGCTGTGGGAACTGGGCCAAGGCCCTTCCCCATTCTGAGCCTCCGTTTCCTCACCTACTCTGGGGCCCACTGGCAGTAGGAGCACTGGTTTGAAGTCTGTCTAATCCACATCCCAGCTCCACCACTCCATCGGTTTGTGACCTTGAACAAGTCACTTCATCTCTCTGAGCCTCAGTTTCCTTACCTGTCAAAAACAGGTCCCATCCACCAGGGTTGTGGGTTTGAATGAGTTAGTACTTACAAAGCAGCTGGCACAGTGTGGGACAGATGTCAAGCCCCTAATCCATGAGCGCTACCATAATCACTGAGTGCGCTCCCACTTATCGAGGAGGGGCCAGGATGAGAGCGTTTCTTTCGCTTGCTGAGGGGTTGGGTGTAGGAGGTGGGGTAGGGGTGTTCGCTTTACAAATCTGGGCAGAGAATACTCAACCCAGAGGCTGAAGCACTCACGGAGGCATTTTAGGAGCCTTGACTGTGGATCAGGGAAGGCCTGGGGGCCGGAGTCCCCAACACCACTCACATCCTACTTCCTGGTCCCTCTGCCCCTGAGGCTCACTCAGCCTGACCTCCTTCCTGGTACTTTCTATCCCAGCAGGTGGGCAAGAGAGAAAATGTCTTTATGGGCACCTGTTAGTACCACACATTAGGCTAGCCTAGAGTTTTCCCAAAGGCTCTCGTCTCATCCTCACGCAAGGTAGGAATTCCCATCACAGTTTTGCAGAAGAAGAAACAAGATCAGGTGAAGTCAATTAAGGCAGAGACTGCCAGTTCTTCCTGGTCTCCTCTCCCTTCTTCCAGAGCAGTGCTTCTCAGACCTGAGTGGGCATCAGAATCACCTGGAGGTCTGTTAAAACACACACTGCTGGGCCCCACGCTTCGAGTGACTGACAGTAGACTCAGAGGAGGGCTGAGAATTTGCATTTCTAACTAGGAGCCAAGTGAAGCTGTTGGTCCAGGGACCACACTTTGAGAATCACTCTTCTGTGGTAATAAATGGTCAGCTGGGTATGTGACCACCTAGCTAAAGACTACATTGCCCAGCTTCCCTTGTAGCTATAGTCAGGTGATCATTTTTAGCCAATAGGATGTGAGCAGAAGCAGGTGCATGAAATTTTTGGACCTTAGCGACGAATGCGTCCTCCCTTTTCCTCTTCTTGACTGGAATGTAGGCTTTATGGCTGGAGCTGGAGCAGCCATTTTGTATGTCAAGAAGGAAGCTGCATGTTAAAGACAGCAGAGCAACAAGACAGAAGGAGCCGGACATTGTGGAGTCCCCCTACTTTCCCTGGCCTTTTTTGTGAGGGAGGAATAAAACTTCCATCTTGTTTAAGCTCTTGTATGTTGGGGACTCTTTGTCAGACCAGCTGAAACAATATACTGAAAAGCTCACGGTTAATAACAGCAATCAGTAACACCACCATTCATGACTATGTGCCAGGCACTGGCCTGCAGCTCCCTCATGAAATCCTCACAAGAACCCTAAGATGTAGGCACTATCATTCCCATTTTACAGATGAGGGAATGGAGGCCCAGAGAGGTAAAGGCCCTACATTCCAACCTAGCAGCTGTGCTCTGCCCGTCTCCCTGCACCTCCCTGGGGGACTTTTCAAAAATCTTCAGAGGAGTGCCAACATAGTTCCCTTATAAGAGCTTGGCTAGTGGCTGTGGCCACAAAGGCATGGCCCAGGGCTGCAGCCGGGTGAGGCATTGCCACTCACCATAGACCCGCTGCCACCAAATCAGCAGAGCTGTGAATCCACAGAAGAAGAAGACACAGCCCATCACTGTCTTCCACTCATTGGAGCGGCGATTCATCTCCGCGAAGGTCTCGTGGAACTGGAGCCGGTACACTGGAGGCAGGTGGGGGCGGGGAAGTAGGGGCGGCAGGTGCATCCATTCCAAGGACCCTGGGCCAACTCTTGGCCTTAGGGAGTTCAGCCTCCCCCTCCCTGCAGCAGATGCTGTGCAGTCAGCAAATTCTTACGGAGCATCTACTCTACGCAAAGCATGGCCAGGAGCTAGTGACAAGGCTCCAAATATCGGAGTGAGCCTGGGGCACTTCTGGTGGGCAGGACTTGGAGTCACACATCCCTCCTGCTCCCCAGGGTCAGGCCCCCTTCTTTCCTGGCCACCTCACCGCCTCTCTCTGCTCCTTCCCCTACAGCACTCACTGATGCCTAGGACCCTCCATGCTCTTCCGCTCCCATACCCTTACCCATGCTGTTCCCACCACCTGGCAGCACCCTCAGCCTCACCATTCAAGGTCAACTAGAACGTGCCCTCCTCTGGAAGGCCCACCAGGATTTCATCTCTCTCTCCTTTGGGTCCTCACAGCCCCTTGAACACACTTCACCCTCGCCACATATCCTATATTACAGTTATCTGGGCTTGTGTTGGTTCCCCCACTGGACTGGGAGCACCCTGAGGGCAAGAACCATCCAGGTGATTCACTTTTATGTCCCCAGGATCGCCCAGCATGAGGCTGTGCACAAAGAGTTGAGTGAATAAAAGATGCATGAACAAGGAATGTGCTTCCCCCCTCAGATGTGCATTCAGTATTTGGGGGTGTTCTGGCTGTCTTGGGGGGGTCTTCCTGCCCACTGCTCCCTGGCAGACGCTTCTTTTCAAAGTCACCCCCAGCCCACTCTCCCCCGCCAGCCCCACCCTAGACCTACAGGCCACCTTCTCGGCGTGGCTCAGCTCGGTCCAGCTGCCCTTCTCCTTCTCCTTCAGGGCCCGCTGCTCCGCATTGAGCTCTGTGCAGAAGGGCTCGTCTGGCATGGGGTAGGAGCGCTGGGCGTGGTAGTTGGTGTAGGGGGGCATCTTCCCCTTGCTATGGGCTGTGGGCACAAGGGAAGAGCTGAGTTCAGGCTGCCCCTGGGACATCCCAGCACTACCCATAATATTAATAAAGAGGGCTGCATTTATTGAGCACTTCCTGTGTGCCAGGAGCCATTCTAAGGCCTTCAGATGAGTTGACTTATGTACTCCGCAGCACTCTGAGCCAGGCAACACTGGCATCTCCACTTCACAGATGAAGAAACTGAGCAGCTAGGTGACTTGCTGAAATCCACAGAGTAATAAGGAGCTGGGCCAGGGCTGCAGTTCAGCCCCTCTGGCTTCAACTCCCCTGCTCTCCAGGGAGATCTGAGCTGACGAGGGCATGTCAGGCAGAGGCAATGGGCGGGCGCAGGCTCAGTGAGAGGAGCCCGAGAGTCCGATGTGAAACTGCTCTGCACGCTACAAAGCGCTGTCCATCGGCCTTTGGTGAGTGGTCAACGGTACGGCTTTGGAGTCAGCTGGGTTTGAGCCCCAGTTCAACAGCCCCTTTACCTCCCTGTGCTTCAAGGTCCTCACCTGGGAAGCGGGGCTGATAGGAGAACCTACCTCACACTGTTGTGGGAGCTCCAAGATAATACACTCCAAAGGCTTAGCACACAGTAGCTGCTCTGTAGATGACACTGATCAATCGAGGTTGGTTTCACTACCGGCTCCCATTCCTGGAAGCTTTCCCTGATGGCCAAGCCCTGGAGGGCTCCGTGTGGGTGTCCAGAACAAGGCTGGGCACTAGGAGGGTCTCAACAAAGCTTCTTCTGTTTATTGTCACCAGAGATGCCCACAAGGAGGGCATTGGTACCACCTTACCAGGATAGCATTGGAACTGCTTTGAGCGAGGAGTCCTGGCTCTTTTAATATCTAGGTCTTCGGGCCTCAGTTTGTTCATCTGAGAAATGGAGATAACAGCACAACATCCACCTCACATGGTTGTTGTGAAGTCTAAATGTGTTAATCTGTATAAAATGTTTATTGTAGCTTGGGGTGCACAGTCAGGGCTCAATAAACGTTATCTGTTATTATTCCCCCGAGGGTCAGGACGGCCCTTCTGCTATCCGGCTGAAGTCTCTCCTGCTTTAGGCCTCTTTCTTCTAACTAGCACTGACACCAGGGTCTGGAAAGGAGGTCCAAGTTTCTGTCAGCACCCTCCACCTCAGGACACAAAGCCCTCAGGAGCCTGAGGTTTGGGGTTTGGGCCCTGAGCAAGCTTGGAATGGACGGAGCTGCTGTCTGCTCACCCTGTGAGCTCCATTTCTTGGAAGAACGTGGCCCAGGACCAAGGAGCAGGATTGCGGGCAATGGCTCTGGGCTAGGCCCAGGGCACCATGAAAGGACAGGGGCAGCCGGCAGAGGACTCCTGCCCCTAGCCTCAGAGCTAGGCAAGGGAGGCAGATGTCCAGTTCTCACCGGTGTCTCCTGGGCTGTGGATCCCTCGCGATCCGAGTCCTCCTCTCCTCAGCACCAAGCTCCAGGCAGCTCTGAAGAACATCTGGGGGTGGGGTGGATGAGTCCTGCCCCCACAGTGCCCTCTGCCCTACTCCTCAGGGCCCAGACAGAGAAACCCTTTCTCAGGAGTTGTGGGAAGAGGGCAGGATTTCAAGGTCACCTGCATGCCCATGACCCTTCTAATTTTGCCTGATATCCCTTTGGGGGTAGATGGGGATCGGAGACAGTTGGAACCCTCTCCTGGAACCTCAATTCCCATCTGAGAAGTGGGAGGAGGCCTGACTCTTAAGGCAGGATCTGAACAGTTTGGGGCTGGAAGCCTGGGTTCTGGTTCCAGCCCCAGCTCAGCCTGGCCAGGTTGGGAAACCTCCTTCAGTTGTTTGCCCCTAGACGAAACTGGGTGGGAGGCCAGGTAGGGAGGGAGCTGGTCCTGGGGCTACCTCTCTTCCCTACAGGGCCATCTGCCAAGATCTCTGCACAGATGGTCTGGCCCCCACCCCTTCCCCCCTAATTGGCTGCCTACGTGCACGGAGAGCCTGCTCTGCTAGAACTGGTGGGGGAGGGGGACAGACGGAGCCCAAGCCCAACCCCCCTCCCCCCCAGGGAAGTCCCAGGGTCTGGCATCCCATGGAGGTGGCTTTAGAAGAGGACAAGGACCAAACTGGGTGAGAGGGAGGAAGAGGAGCACACATGTGGGGACAGGAAGGGGGTATCCCACTTTTGGAAAGAGAAAGGGCTCCTCATATCTGGGGAGAGAGAGGGACACCCCATAAGTAGAGAGAGGGAGGGGGTATACCATACGTGGTAAGTGGGAGGGGGCCCCCACATCTGGAAAGGAAGGGCTCCCCATCAGTGATAAGTAGGTGGGGGCGCGCCACATACGGGGAGAGGGAAGGGGTAATCTACATTCGGGGAAAGAGATGGTGCCCCATATGCAGACAGAGGATAATTCCCCAGGAGTCCTCAACTCTCAGCTGCCAGAAGACTCCCGACCCTCTTCTATGGGGGAACCACAAGAGCACCGACCGGGTGATGAAAGCCGGAGTCCAAGCCGCATCCCCACCCTCCCCAGCTGGGGCTCGCCCACCCACTCACTCACCTCGCGGCTCGCGGCAGCTGCAGCGCGACCCGGGTCTGCCAGGCGAGTAACGGAGAATGCGCTGCTGCCGAGGGACCAGAGCGCTGGCGCCCGCCGGGCCCGCCCCACAGCCTTTTCCAGGGCCGCCCCCTCGTGGGAACGTCCTGCCTCGACGGGGCGTGGGAGCGCCCAGCCAGCGTCCCTGGGGGCGCCCCAGCCCACAGCCTGGAGAGAGGGACTGCAGAGTGACGCCCAGCCACAACACCCGCCAGTGGGGGTCCTGCCTCTGGAGACCCCCAGCCCAAGGCGCCCTGGGACCCAGCTGGCTGTGTGTCCTGGGTTGGCCCAGCCCTGAGTTGGGAGGTCCCAAGATCTACATCTTCCTGCCTCCCTACCTTGCTCATTGCTGTTCCTTCTACCTGGAATGCTCTCTTAGGGCCTTTGCAGACCCAAGTCTTGCCAGCTTTCCAGCCCAGACCCGATACCTCCTGCTGGAGGAAGCCTACAAGCATCTAGAATCTAGGAGCTGGCCCGTGGTGTACCACCTCACTCTCACGGCCCTATACTCAATGAGAGGTGAAAAAAACCCTCCTTCTGGGGTTCAAATCTTAGCTGAGTTCCTGGGGTTTTTTTTTCTATAAGAGGGAGCTCCTACCTCACAGGGCTGTGGTAAAGATTGAACAAATCAGTAGAAATCATCAGGCACGTTGATTCAAGAATTATTTATTAAGACCTATTACAGCTGGCATTTATTGAGTGTCTATTATTTACTAGGTTAAATGCTTGGGGATACAGAGTCAAATAAAACCAAACACAGTCCCCACTCTTATAGGGCTTACAATCCAGTTCCAAGCAGAGAGAAAGACCTGTGCAAAGGCCCAGAGGAAGAAAAACACGGGTGTGTTCAAAGAACAGAGAGAAGCCATCTTGGCCAGAGTGTAATGGGCAAAAGGGAGAGTTGGAGAGAGGCTGGACCACCAAGCAGGGCCTCATAGGCCATGGTGTGGATCTTGGATTTTATTTTAAAGATGGGGCGCCCGCAATGGTAAGGGGAGTGATGTGGTTAAATGGAGCAGAGCATGACTTCAGTAATGTGGCCTGGAATTGTTGGAATACTGATGGGGGGTGGACTGATGGGTAAAGGCTGTGGGTCCCTTCTGTGGCCTGGAACCAGAGCTTTCTAGGTCTCCTGGCCCTGCCTCCATGAGGTGTGCCCAGTGCCCACCCATCCATCAGGGTTCCTGTAGCCCAGTGAGGCGATAGGGACCCACTCCAGCCAGTGTCTGGAGGGGCTTAGTCCCTGGGGGGCAGACGAGCCTAGAAGGGCAAGGACTCAGTGGAAGGTGCTAGAGAGACTCTAGAGTGGGCAGGACGCACGTCACCTCCATTCAGGACTTTAGCGGCCACAGATATAAAGCTGCGAGAAGGCAGTGTGGGAGGCTCCTGGATGTCCAGGAGACCCCCAACTCCCAGGACTAGCTATGGTTACTCTTGGGAGCTGCTCCTCCCCCTTCCCCATGACCAAGGGAATTTAGAGACCGCAAGAGGACCACTTTACCTCAAGGATGCTGACTAGGGTGTTCTAAAGAGTAGCCCCATAGCCAGAGGACAAGGGAAGATCCTCCTTCAGGCAACCTGGGGAGAACATGCTTTGAGTCTTGTCAGATCTTTCTGGGGGCAGGCAGGTGCTGGCTGCCCAGAGGGAGTGGCTGATGTGTAGCCTCTACTGCTGCCATGCTGGTCGCCAAGCAGCGCCATTTCTGGGCCTCAGTTTCCCCAAGCCTCACAGGGCCTCCCAAGGGAAGGCATTTGGAGAACACGGCCCTCTGTTCTGCCCTGCCCTCTCCCACCCCCGCCTCTGTGGGAACTCCAGGCCCCAGATGTGGGGCGATGCTGTGATAAGGAACATCTGTTGGGGAAGCCCGCCCCCAGAGCTGAGCGCTATGGGATGGAAGAAGGCCCTGGGCTGCTCAAGGTTAGTACAGGGCAGCACCACTGCCTGTGGGGCGATGCAGAGCAGCGTCTGGAGGTCTGGAACCTGGGAAGAGATAGACTCTCCCATGAGGTAGGTCACTCAGGGGTCCCGGGGCCGAGGAGTAGGAGTCTTCCCCCGGAAACCTTGGTGGGCACAAGAAGGGAGGGACCTCCGGACGGGGCATTACAGGCCACTCACCGCGATGTGAGGGCCCTACGTGTGACTGCAGGCTGAGATTGCGGAAAGAGCAGAGCTAGGAGGTGAGAGGGATCTGTCCCTTTCCGCAGGCCCCGAGGTTCCGACCCGCCAGTGGGAGCCGCTACAGAAAGGGGCAGCCCGCATTCACGTGATCAGATCCAGGAAGCCCCCGAGATTCTGCCGAGATACGGAAACCTGAGCCACATACCTGAGCTACCCTGCCGGGACGATCCCCATTCAGGCTCTCGGCTTCACGCAGGACCCGAGAGCGAAAGCAAGCAGAGGTGTTGGACCAAGCGTCGCACACCTAGACTCTCAGCCCCTCAGGAGCCCCTTGAACAGGGGGAGGAGGTGTGGTAAGGAGGGGCGGGACCAATGACTGCAGGGCGGGGCCGGAGGTGGAGGGTGGATGGGGCCTGGGATAGAGCGGCGGGGAAAAGGTAGACGTGGGCGGGGCTTAACCTTAGGGGCGGGGACTGCACTGTAAGGGAGGGGTCAGGGAACAGCAGGGAAACGGAGGCACCAAGGGGGTGGGGCCAGTTGGGCGTAAGGCGGGGCCGGTGAACAGAGGGGGCGTGGCCATGAATGGGGGGCGAGGCCTTGCGCTCCGCAGCAGTAACGAGGGCTACGGCGCAAGCTCGGTGCGGGCGCCGTGATTCCGGGACCCTGAGGCCTGCAGGGTGACGGGCGGCGCCAGCATGAGGGCGCCCGGGAGGAAGCGCAGACTCGGAGGAATCTCCGCGAGTCTCGGAGGAATCGCACGAAGACCCGCAGCCCCAGGGGCCAGTCCTGAAAGCGTTTCTGCAACAGTGGACAGGAGGGCCGGGTCAAAACCAACGCCGAACCAGGGCTGCCACGGGGACCGCCGCTAAAGGCGAATTTCCTGGCCCTGGGACCGATCCCGTGGCGCGATCAGGGGCAGGTGGACGCCCTTGGCTGGCTTTCACTGAGATGGGACCAGTGACGAGATGGAAACCCGGAAGATGGAAACCTCCTTCGCGGGTCTGATCTCCTCTGCAACGCCCTCGCCTAGGGCAGACGCACTCGGGCGGAGAGATGGAGCCGGCTGGTGGCAGCCCAGGCAGCAACGGCGAGCCGTCGCTCACCTAGGGCACGAAAAATGTGGGAAGCTCGCGGGGTTCGGCCGGAAAGGGAATTCCTTGCAGAGCAGGAGGGACGATGTTTGAGGCTGACCCCTCTAGCTGTCACTCATGGCCCCTGAGCCCCGCCCTCACCACCCACAAGCGGGCCTTATTCCAGGTCCGCCACCTGCCTTGTCACTCGTACTACGTCACCTACGTCCCCGCGTCTCCTCCCTCCTTCCCTTCCTCGAGCTGCCAGTCATTCCTCCCTGGCCCCTTGAACAGTCATTGTGCCCGCTTCCCGCTGGGCTCCAGCTGGTAGTCCAGCGTCCGGCCATCTCCAGCCCTACCTTGTCCTGTCAGTTATCCCTGGCCCCGCCCAGCTCGTGTCCCTGTCCTAGCTTAGCCCGGCGCCGGCCTCGCCCCTACCTGAAAGGCTCCTCCCCGGTCGCTCAGCCCCGGGCCCGCCCTGGTCCTGTCCATCACTCAGGCAGTGCCTTCATAAGCCACGCTAGACCCTCCCTCGCCCTGGCCCCACCTTGCTCTTGCGGTCATCTCTGGTCCCGCCCCCGCACGGGGACCGCCGCCCCTCTCTAGCCCTGCGTTCGCTGTAGTCCGGCTCGCCACGGCACGCCCCAGCCGCGCCCCACCCTGTCGGTCAACCAAGCCCCGCCCCGCGGTCCTGCCCTGTCCGTCACTCCTCTCAGGCTCGCGCCCGCACCAGCCTCGCCCCGACTGTCCCGCAGGCCCCGCCCCACCCGCCACCCGGGCCCCGCCCTCTCCGGCCCGCTCTGGTCCCGCTCCTACCAGGCGGTCCGGGAGGGTGCAGGCCGGAGCCCCCTAATCAACGGCGTTCCCCAGGCGGGGGAGGACCGAGCGTCCCGCGAGTTCTGACCGCCGCAAGGGCGCCGAGCGTCCCTATGGGTATCGGAAGTCACCAGGAAGGGCGCGGCGGTGGGGGTTTCTTCAGCAGCAGTCGAGTCCCAGGGCCAGGAGCCTGGGTCCTCATCACCACCCCTTCGCCTGGACAGATGTATACAAACGACGTGCAGACGACCCCCTAGCGAATATGGGGCGGGAGGGGTGAAGCTGGGCCGCTGGGAGGCCCCCGTCTGAGGTTCTAGTCCCCGCTCCATCCTCTGCTGGTTCCAGTCCCTCCTCCCCGGTTCTCCCATGGCCTCGGTTTCCGCATCTCTGTAATGCCAGTCGCACTCAAGCTGTGCTTGGGAGCTGTGAGGGTGAATGCGATGGTCTGAGCGGGGATTCTCCGGGAGACACCCACAACAGCGACATATCAGTCAAGCTATGGATGAGGCTATGCGTGGAGTGGGCATCACCTTGAGGTCCAGCCCAATGCTCTGCTCTGACCAGCAGCATCACCCCCAGGGAATAGTCCGATTTGGCAAAGGGCTGAGGGTGGTGGGATCCTGGGGGTGCAGGCGGTCGTCACCCCTGGGGTAAGCCCTGGTCCCTTCAGATCCCACTCTGGGGCTCCACACTAACCTGGAATGGTCTGCAGCTTCTGCTTCAGGTCTCCCAGGGGCCTTCTGCACCACAGGCCAAACAGGGGCGTGCACAGGGTAGGATGTGAAGGACACTGGCCAAATCTCAAGGTCGAGTCCCTTGTTTTCTCTGGGACACAACTGGCTCCTGGATATGGGGATATGGTGCCCTGAGGTGGCCCGGGTCTTTGTGGAAACAGCCTGATGGAATCCTTGAGCCTTTATCGGCACCCACTTGCCTCCCAATAAACTCCTTAGCCTGGCATTCAAGGTCCTGCCTGCCAGACTCTCCAAATGCAGCTCCCCCATCAACCTCTCCTCCTCTGCTACTGCCCCTGCCATGCTAGCCTCCAGTTCTTGGAGCACACTCCACTCTTGCCCATGGCAGGGCCTTTGCGACCGATCTTCCCTCTGCTGAAATGCTCTTCTCTCAAGAGCAAGTCTCATTTATTCCCACTTCGTTGTTTCCATGTGAGAAAGCTTTACTGAAGCCACATACCTCTCTGACCCCTAGACCTAGGCTATGTCCTAAAAACCACTTTATCAGTAACTGTGGCCTCAAGAACATCTCCAATCCCACATGCTCTTTTTACAATGTGACCTTGACACTCCTGCCATCCAGTTGTGGGATCTATGTCCCCATTTCTTGTACCTGGGTGTATCTCTGTGACAGCCTTAAACATTGAACACAGTGATAGTGACGCTATGTGAATTCCAAAGCTGGATCATAAAAATGAAATGTACTACTCTCTTGGGACACTCTCTCTCTTAGAACCCAGCCACCATGTTGTGAGGAAGCCTAACTAGTCTATGTGGAGAGAACATAGAGAGAGGTTATATGTAGTGTTCTGGCTGGCAGCCCAGCTGCGGTGCCAGCCTACAGCCAGCCTCAACTTCTAGACATGTACATCTCCAGATGACCCCAGCCCCTGGCCATCAAGGCCCCTCAGCCATCGAGTCTTCTCAGCTGAGGCCCCAGACATGGTGGAGCAGAGACGTGTCATCCCTGCTGCGCCCTTCCTGAGTTCCTGATGCACAGGATCCGTCTCCATCACACAGCTGTGTTGCACACTAAGTTTTCAGATGGTTTGTTATCCAGCAGTAGTAACTGGAAAAGCAATTGGATGTTGATTTCAATAGACCTGACTCCGCATTTGACTCAGTTGCTTCAGAACTTGGGCAAGAAAGGGGGTGTTAGGTATTGACACCTAAAACCGTACCCTTGTCCTTCAAATTTCAGCTCGAATGTCATCTCCTCGGAGAGACTTTCCCCGGCTCCTGTGGAAAGCGCCCTCCCTAATCAGTCTAGATGTATTTTCTTCCCAGCACTTTTCATTTTCCAAAATTACGCACGTGGAAACCCACAGCCTTGGTGGCCTGCATGCTGTACACGCCAGGCCTGTTCACTCAGGTGCCTCCACCTCCAGACTGGGATGAAGTGGGATCTGGCTGTGCAATGGACTGGATGTTTGTGTCCCCTTGAAAGTCATATGTGGAACCTAATTCCCAAGGTGATGGCATTAGGAGGTGGGCCTTTGGGAGGTGATTAGGTCCTGAGGGTGGAGCCCTCATGAATGGGATTAGGAGCCTTTTAAAGAGACCCCAGGGAGTTCCCTCGCCCCTTGTGCCATGTGAGGTTACAACGAGAAGACGGCTGTCTATGAACCAGGAAGCCAACTCTCACCAGATATGGCATCTGCCAGCACCTTGATCTTGGCCTTCTGGCTTCTAGAACCGTGAGAAATAAATTCCTGTTGTTTACAAGCCATTCAACCTACGGTATCAAAAGAGCTGGCTTGACAGCTCTTAGTTGTTCATTGCTCTCATAGAGAAGTGCAATTGATTTTTGTATATTGACCTTACATCCTGTGACCTGCTAAATTCATTTATGAGTTGTGTTAGTTTGCTAGGGCTGCAGTTATAAAGTGCTGCAGGCTGGGCGACTTAAGCAGCAGAAATTTATTCTCTCCCAGTTCTGGAAGCTAGACGTCCAAAATCAAGGTGTCTGCAGGGTCGGTTCCGTCTAAGGGCTGTGAGGGAAGAATCTATTCCAGGCCACTCTCCTTGGCTCACAGACAGCTGTCCTCTCCCCGTGTCTCTTGACAGTGTCATCTCTCTCTGAGTGTCTCTGTGTCCAAATTTCCCCTTTTTATAAGGAGACCAGTCATAGTGATCTTTTCAAAGAATCAGCTTTTGGTTTCATTGTTTTACTGTGTCCAATGTCATTGATTTTTGCTCTTTATTTCTTTCTACTTGGTTTGGGCTTAATTTGCTTTTCCTTTTTCTAGTTTCTCAAGGTGGAAGCTTGTATTATTGAGTTGAGACCTTTCTTCTTTCCTCGTATAAGCATTTAATGTCATAAAATTTGCTCTTAGCTCTGTTTTAGCTGCATCTCACAAGTTTTGATATGTTGTATTTTCATTTTAATTCCGTTCAAAATATTTTCTAATTTCTCATGAGACTTCTTCTCTGACCCATGGGTTGTTTAGAAATGCATTATTCTGGGGCCAGCCTGGTAGGGCAGCTGTTAAGTTCACACGTTCCGCTTCAGCAGCCTGGGGTTCGCCAGTTCGGATCCCTGTGTGAACTTACGCACCACTTGTCAAGCCATGCTGTGGTAGGCATCCCACATATAAACTAGAGGAAGATGGGCATGGATGTTAGCTCAGGGCCAATCTTCCTCAGCAAAAAGAGGAGGATTGGCAGCAGATGTTAGCTCAGAGCTAATCTTCCCCTGCACCAAAAGAAAAAAAAATTGTGTTGTTCAGTTTCCAAATATTTGGGGGGTTTCCAGATATCTTTCAGTTCTTGATTTCTATTTTAATTCTCTATGATCAGAGAACATACTTTGTATCATTTAAATTTTTAAACGTTTGTTCAATGTAAAAGGCCCAAAATATGGTCTGTCTTGGTGAATGTTCCATGTGCACTTGAAAAGAATGTGTTCTGTGCTACTGCTATGTAGAGGTCTCTATAAATGTCAGTTATGTCAAGTTGGTTGATAGGATTATTCGGGTGTTTCATATCCTTGCTGAATTTCTGTTTTATCAGTTACTGAAAGAAGAATGTTGACATCCACAAGTATAATTGTGATGTCATTGCTCCTTTCAGATCCATCAGTTTTTGCTTTATATATTTAGAAGCTTTGTTGATAAACACATCCACGCTTAGGATTGTCATGTTTTCTGGTGAATTACCTTTAATCATTATATAATGTTTCTCTTTATCCCTGGTGATTTTTCTTGATCTGAATTCTACTTTGTCTGTTATTAATGTAGCCACTCCAACTTTCTTTTTTTAATTGTGGCATGTGGGACACCGCCTCAGTGTGGCCTGACGAGCGGTGCCATGTCCGCACCCAGGATCCGAACGGGCAAAACCCTGGGCCACCGAAGCACAGCGTGAGAACTTAACCATTCGGCCATGGGGCTGGCCCCCCCGTTTTTTTCTTTTTTGATAAGAGCAAATTTAGATCTACTATTTTATTATTTTTTTGATTGTCTCCTCTTTCCCCCCTCTCTGTTCCTCCTCTCCTGCCTTCTTTTAGATTATTTGAGTACCCTTAGTGTTCTGTTTTAATTTATTTATTGGCCTTTTGGCTATCTATGCTTGTATTAATTTTCTCTAGGGTCTATGGTTTCCCTAGGGATTACAATATACATACTTAACTTTTGATGGTCTATTTAGTGTTAATAATTTACCACTTCAAGTAAAACATAGAACCTTTTCAACCCTCAGGTGCCTTTCCCTACTTCCTTTATGTTATAGCCGTCATATATATTACATCTAAATACCCCAGAAAATGTTATGATTTTTGCTTTCGAGGCATATATTTTAAAGAACTTGACAGGGGAAAATAATCTATTATATGTACTCATATATTTACCTTTTTGTTGCTCTTCTTATTTCCTGAAGTTCCAAGTTTCTCTCTGGGATCATATCCTTTCAGCCTGAAGAACTTTCTTTAGCATTCTTTTAGAGCAGGACTACGGATGATAAATTCTCCTAGTTTCCGTCGCTGAGAATGTCTTTATTTTGCTTTCATTCCTGAAGGATGTTTTTGCTCGATGTTGAATTCTGGCTCGACGGCTCTTTCTCTTCCAGCACTTTAAAGATGCTCTTCTGCTGTCTTCTCACCTCCACGGCTCGATGAGAAATCTGCGGTCATTTGAATGATTGTTCCCCATACGTAAGTGTCAGTTTTCTTCTGGCTGCTTTCAAGATTTTTTTTCCTTTTTGCTGGTTTTTGGCAGTTTGATTTTGAGGTGTCTGGGCATAGCTGTCTTTGAGTTTATCCTGTTTGGAGTTCGCTGAGCTTCTTGAATCTGTAAATTTACATTTTTCACCAAATCTGGGAAAATTTCAGTCATCATTTAAAAATTTTTTTCTGCACCAATATAGGACTCCCGTGACATGAATATTAGATTTGTGATATTGTCCCACATGTCCCTAAGTCTGTTCAGTTTTTTAAATATTTTTTCTCTGTTCTTTAGATTGGATCACCTCTATTGATCTAGCTTCAGGTTCACTGAGTCCTTCGTCGCCTCCCCTCTGCTAATGAGACTACCCAGTGAATTTTTAAGATCTGAGATATCGTATTTCTTCAGTTCTAAAATTTTCATCTGGTCATTTCATTCTTTTTTTTCCCTTAGTATAACTCCGTGATTCTTCTTCTTCTTTAATCATTTTATTAAGGTGTAACTGACATACAAAAGGCTGTAGACATTTAATGTATACAACTTGATGAGGTTGGAGATAAGTATACAGTTGTGACACTCTCACGACAATCAAGGCCATAAATTTATCCATCACCTCCAGAAGTTTCCTCCCGCCTCCCCTTTTTTTAATATTGATTTCCCTTTTGTGGTTAGAGCGCTTAACATAAGATCTACTCTCTCAGCAACTTTTTAAGTACACGATGCAATATTGTTAACTACAGGCCCTCTGTCGTATAGTAGATCTCCAGAACTTATTTGTCTTGTATACTGAGACGTTGTACCTTTTGACCGACAGCTCCTCACTTTTTGGTTCTTTTTTTAATCATTTCTGTTTCTCTGCTGAGAATGTCTGTTTTTCCATTCATTTCTGAAGTGTTCATCTTCCCCTCATGGAGGAGGGTTATAACACCTGCTTTGAAGTCTTCGTCTGACAGTTCCAACATCTGGGTCTTTTCATGGTTGGCATCCAGTGATCATCTTTCTGTCTGAGGATTGGTCGGATGTTCCTTGATGAGTAACTTTGCATTGGATCCTGGACATTTTAAATAGTATCTCGTGAGACTCTGGGTACTGTTAAAAGCCTCTGCAGAACTTTTTTTTAGCAGGCAAATCTGGTTAGGTTCAGACCACATGTTCTATGCCACCTTCTGTGGGCAATGGTGCTAATATCTGTTTTATGCTCAAAGCTGTGCTTTGCTGTTGCGGTCTGCCTGGTGTGGGGTTAGTCAGGGCGTGGGCAGTGTTTTTTCTGGTCGTTCAGGACTCAAAGTCTTTGTCCTCGTTTTTAGGGTGTGTTCCACACACGCACAGCGTGGGGTTGAGCCCCGGACTCGCATTGGTTCATGTGCAGAATTAGAGGGTTCCCTTTATTCCCCTTTCCCGCTCCAGGATTTCCTCTACATTCTCTGGCTCCCAGGCACCCCTTTTCCTGGTCCCTGGTCAGAAATATGAAATTCTCTCAGAGTTCTAACCACCGGCCCCTCGCTACTGGGCCTGTCCTCGGGGCAAAGCAGCAAGAGAAAAGAGAAAAAGTGAGGATTCGTCCCACTGTGTTCGCACGATAGGGGCTCCATCTCCAAGTTCTTTTCTCCAGAGGGTGGGTTTCTCTCTCAACAGGACTAGAACTGCAGAGCAGACTGGGGCTGCCGTGGCGCAGGGCCAGCGAGAGCAAAGGTTAAATAAAACTGCTAACGAGGATTCTCCTTGCACTCTCTGGCTCACGGGGGGCCCATTTTCCTGGTTCTCTGGCCAGAATATTAGGCTTTTCCATTGGAGATTTTGCTGCCCGTGTCAACTGTGCAGTGTCCTGATTCAGAGCACCCTGGCCTGAAGCAAGAAGATAGAAGAAGAAAATTTACCAGCTGGGTGTCCCCATGGCGCAGTGGCTAAAATCACACGCTCTGCTTGGGCAGCCCAGGGTTTCGCTGATGGAATCTTGGGCACGGACATGGCACCGCTTGTTAAGCCACACTGAGGCAGCGTCCCACACGCCACAACTAGAAAGACCCACAACTAAGAATATACAACTATGTACCAGGGCTCTTGGGGAGAAAAAGGAAAAATAAAATCTTTAAAAAAAAAAAGGAAAGAAAATTTACCAGCAAACTCACCACTGCCATACTGGTTATTATTCACATTTTGACTTTTCAACCCCAATCTGCTCTCTATTACTTATTCTACAGAGCTCTTCCTTAAGTAGTTGCCTTTTGTATTTGTCCAGAGTTTTTGGTTGTAATCAGTGGGAGAGATGGGTAGGAGGCTTACTCCACCTTAGCCTGAATTATCTCTCTCTCTTTTATTTTAGTGTCTTTTTTTCCTTTTGAGATAATTTTAGACTTACAGACGTTGCAAAAATAGTACAGAGGGTTCCTGTATGCCCTTCGCTCAGCTTTCCCTTTTGTCGACATCTTACAAAACGACAGAATCCTGATCAAGACTAAGAAATTAACTTGGTACGTTACTACTAAGTAAAGGACAAGAGTTATTGGGATTTCATCCGTTGGCCTGCTAATGTCCTTTTTCGGTTCTAGAATCCAATCTAGGATCCCACATCACATTTAGTTGTTGTGTCTTCTCAGTCTCCTTCAGTCTGTGGCGGCTCCTCAGTCTTTCCTTCCTTTTCGTGACCTTGACACTTTGAAGAGTACCAGCCGCTATTCCGTAGAATGTCTGTTAATGTGGGTTTGTCTGAGGTTTTCTCATGATCCAATCAAGGTTATGCATTATTGGGAAAAATATGACAGCAGTGATGTCATGGCCTTTCTCAGTGCATCCTACCAGGGGTACGTGATGTTGACATGTGTAACAGGTGATGTTAACTTTGATCACTTGTCTAAAGTAGTCTCTGCTGGATTTCTCTACTGTAAAACTACTATTTCACCCTTTGTAATTATTAAATATATTAAGGGAGATACTTTGAAACTATGCAAATATCCTGTTTCTGCTTCAAGTTTAACCCATTGAATTCAGCATCCTTGGGTGGATCATTATGTTTACAGTCAGCGCCTAATAAGTTACAGTCATGATGATGATGATGATGATGAACTGGATCCCACAAGAGCACTTGCCAGCCGTGACCTGGAACTAGCTTTTCCTCTTGGAGCCTCAGCTTTCTCATGCAGAAGTGGGGTAATTATGGATCTGACCTCCCTGGGTTGTGGAGGTGTTGAAATGAGGTACTGGCTGAAAAACACCCAGCACAGGGCCTGACACACAGTAGGCATCTCGGGATGGGCCGTCATTGTTAGAGGACTGAACTGTGGGAGAGAGGGCTCTGTGTGCAGGTTGGGAGGTGGCAATATGGGGTAAGGAGGCACTCTGAAGGCACTGGGTGGGAACGATCTTAGAGGAATCCTTGCAATTGATCTGGAAAATGATCAAGAAGCTGCAGAGGGGGTGTCATTGCCGGAGGTTGGGAAGAGAGCTTGGAAAACTTCCCAAGGTCTACCAGCTTTCTGGATGAGATGACTACAGATAAAGCAGGCTTGGAAGACATCATTGGGAGGAACTTATGCAAAATCTGGAGGCTGGGACCCAGAAGAGAGGCCATGGCAGGTGAGCACTTACTGGAGAGACCCTGATGCCACAGTGGGCCTTGGTGACCAAAGACACTCTCAGTCCCCTCTTCCAGGGCTAGCAACTGGGCTGCTAGGGGATGGCAGGAGGCTGGGTGCCCCTCTTCCCAATGCCAAAGTGTCTGTAGGATTGTCCCAGAAACCCCACCCAGCAGGGCAAAGGGAGCTGGACCCTAGAGTGTGGTGTGCATACATCTCTTCACCCACTGTCTCATTTATTCAGCAAGTATTTACTGAGCACCAACTGTGTGTCAGGCTCTGTGCTAGGCAGTGGGCATACAGCAGAGAACAGAGCAGCTTAGGGAGCACCCATTCTAGAGAAAGGAGACACGATAAACAAGGAAACAAATGAGATTGTTCTGGTTATGTTCTATAACCAACTACCCCAAAACTTAGTGGCTTAAAGCAATAGCCATTTCATGACATCTCACAGATCCTATGGGGCAGGAACTCAGGGAGCACTGGGTTGGCGATTCCTCTGCTCCCCGTGGCATCAACTGGGGTCCCTTAGTGGGACTCAGCTGACTGAGAGGCTGGTCTGGAGGATGTAAGATAACTTTGCCCAGACATGAGCGACTGGAAGGCTGAGCTCAGGCACAAGTGTCATCGGCGGGCCCACCCACGGCCTTGCCGCATGATGGTCTCACGGCAGGCTGACACGGTGCCCACCTCCTCCAGAGGGAGCGCCCAGGAAAACCAGGCAGCAGCTGAATGGCCTTCACGATGTAGCCTGGGAAGTCACGTAGCATCACTTATGCCATAATCTATTGGTCAAAGCAGTCACCAAAGCCCATCCAGTTTCATGGGGAGGGAACATAGACCCGCCTTTCCATGGGAGGAATGTCAAGGAATTTGTGGCCATTTAAAAAACACTGCCAGGACCAGCCAGGTGGTGCAGCAGTTAAGTCTGTGCACTCCGCTTCAGTGGCCTGGTTCGCCCGTTCGGATCCCTGGGGCAGACTTACGCACTGCTCATCAAGCTATGCCGTGGCGGGCGTCCCACATATAAAGCAGAGGAAGATGGGCAGGGATGTTAGCTCAGGGCCAATCTTCCTCAGCAAAAAGAGGAGGATTGGCAGCAGATGTTAGCTCAGGGCTAGTTTTCCTCAAAAAAAAAAAAATTTCATATAAAAAATTAAAAAATAAAAAACACCGCCAGGAGGATCATAAGCCATTCAAAGTGCACAGAGAAGTTAAGCAACTTTCCCCAAAGACAATTACAGATGTGAATGATGCTAAGAAGGAAACAAAAACCAGGGTGAATGGCAGAGAATGAAGGGAGATGGTGTGGTCAGGGAAGACCTCTCTGAGGAGGTGATGTTTGGGCTGAGACTTGAATGACAAGAAGATTTGTGGGGCGAGAATTTCAGGCGGCAGTCACAGCACATGCAAAGGCTCTCCAGTCAGGAAGAGTAACCGGAAGGAGACTGAGTGCCTGGAGCGCAGGGATGGAGGGAAAGTGCGGGAGAAGGGGGAGGACTCAGGCAGGAACCAGACTTTACTGTGCCTCGTGAGCCACAGTAAAGAATTAGGGTTTTCTTCTAAGAGCAACTGCAAGCCACAGGAAACTGGCAAGCAAGCAAGTGATGTGATGTGCCTACATTTTAGAAGGATCCCTCTGGCTGCTGTGTGGAGAACGTGGGGGACAGTGGTAAAAGCAGGGAGACCAATAAGGAGCCTCCTGCAATGTCCAGGTGAGAGATTATGGAAACCAGGGCGATAGCCGTGGGGATGGGCAGAAATGTGTGGATTCAGGATACATACAAAGGGCTAAAACTGGCTGACCTTGGAGATGGAGTGAATGTCTGTGAGACTTTTTTTTTTTTTGCTGAGGCAGATTCGCCCTGAGCTAACATCTGTGCCAGTCTTCCTCTGTTTTGTATGTGGGTTGCTGCCACAACATGGCCGCTGACGAGAAGTGTAGGTTGGTGCCTGGATCCAAACCCAGGCTGCTGAAGCCAAGTGCACTGAACTTAACCACTAGACCACCTATAGGATGGTTCTTTTTTTTTTAAGATTTTATTTTTTCTTTTTCTCCCCAAAGCCCCCTGGTACATAGTTGTGTATTTTTAGTTATGGGTCCTTCTAGTTGTGGCATGTGGGACGCCGCCTCAGCATGGCTTGATGAGCAGTGCCGTGTCCGTGCCCAGGACTCGAACTGACAAAACCCTGGGCCACCGAAGCAGAGCACGTGAACTTAACCACTCAGCCATGGGGCCGGCCCCTATGAGACGGTTTTTAAGGAGTATCCTGTGTTTCTACTTTGTCCAGAATTCTAAACCAGCCCAGAAGACAATTTTAAAGGGAAAATAGTCTTGCTCATCCTCATAATGGGAAGTATGTTCTCATTCCCTACACCTAAAATTACTTCTGGGGCTCTGACCTTAGCCCAGGAGGACAAGACTGGGGGACTCTGGGCAAGTCACTGAGCCTCTCTGGGTTTCCCTTTTCTTATCTCTGCAGTGAGTGTGTTGGGTTAAGTGGTATGTAAGGGACCTCCCAGTTCTGACTCTTCTGTTTAATCAAAATAAACTCTAGTCCACTCAGTAGCATTTAACCTGTGCATGCCTTGTGATGGAGCCATCTCACTCCTTCTCACGCATGCTCACTGGGAGACAGGTCCAAGGACTTTCAGAGTAGCGCCATTGAGAGTAGCAAAACCATGAAACAACCCAAAGGGCCATCAACAGGAGCCTGGGTAAATAAATCACAACATGAAAATGAGTGAACTAAGGCCACACACATCAGTATGGGTGACTCTCATGTAATTCATATTGCATGAGAAAGCAAATTGACAGAAAATTGCACACAGTATGATACTATTTATGTAAAAGGCAAAACCAAGTAAAATCAAGCAATAGATTATTTAAGGATGCATACTGGTACATATATGGGAAAAACAAAAGAATAAATGATTGATTAGCACAAAGTTCTGAATAGTGGCAACGTCCTGCAGGGAGGGTGGGTCATACAAAGACTTCAAAAGAATTAATACTCCTTTCTTAAGCAGGGTGGCTGGTAACTTACGTGTTTCTTTTGTAATTGTCTTTAAACTATATACACTTGGACGGCCTGGGGCTGAGTGGTTAAGTTTGTGTGCTCCACTTCAGCCGCCCAGGGTTTCTCTAGTTTGGATCCTGGGCGCGCCTAGCACTGCTCATCAAGCCATGCTGAGGAGGCGTCCCACATGCCACAACTAGAAGGACCCACAACTAGAATATACAACTATGTATTGGGGGGCTTTGGGGAGAAGAAGAAGAAGAAAAAAAGAAGATTGGCAACAGATGTTAGCTCAGGTGCCAATCTTTAAAAAAAAGATTTTTTAGAAAACTGTATACATTCATATTATCTACTCTTTTGTATATACAACACATTTCACAATTTTTTTTTTAAAGATTTTATTTTTCCTTTTTCTCCCAAAGCCCCCCGGTACATAGTTGTGTATTTTGAGTTGTGGGTCCTTCTAGTTGTGGCATGTGGGATGTCACCTCAGCATGGCTTGATGAGTGGCTCCATGTCCGCGCCCAAAATCCGAACTGGCGAAACCCTGGGCCCCCAAAGCGGAGCGCGTGAACTTAACCACTCGGCCACGGGCCGGCCCCACAATTTTGTTTTTAGTTTTCAAAAACCTGCCTAAGATCTTCTCTCCTCGATGAGATAATGAGTTCTCAGAGGGGGCTGTCACACAGCAAGGATGGATGCGTCGCCAGCTGTGTACATGTATACAGACACACACTCACCAGACACACAAAAATACTCTCCCAATAAGTGCACAGCTCTGACTGCAGCTCCCACATTGTCCGCTAGAGGCCGCCAAGGCACCAGCCTTCGCCGCCCGCCGGAACCGGCCTCGGTTCTCGCCTGCGCAGGCGCATCTCCGGCTTTTCCCGGGAGGGGGTGCCAGCGGTCCGAGGAAGGCCGGAGCGGGCACGGCGCCCACGTTTGCTGATGCATGAGCGAGTTCAGCTGCGCTGGAGCGCGCTGCTCTACTCAGCCCTTCGCTGCCGCTCAGCGATCTCGGGGTCCCAAGCTGAAGAAATGAAGGGCACCCGAGGACACGGTTCTGCTCCGCCTCCTGCAGCCGTGCCTTCAAGCTTGCATCCTGCTGCGCCCGCTCTGCATATGGAGGGGAGAACCTAGGTTTCGAGGGGCCTAGATTTCTGTAATCTGGGCACAGCATTTTGCAAAATTTACAAAAAAACAGAAAAAACGTGAACACATTGCTAGGACTCTTTCTAGATGAGAAGACTTGAAGTTTAAGCTCCAGTAATTTCAGGATAAATCCACCTCTGATTGTACACATGCATATTTATTTACTGTCTGTCTTCTTCCACTAGAATGTCAGTTCCAAGAAGGCAAGGATTTTTACCTAAATTGTTAGCTCCTGCAGCCTCCTTCCTAGCACATCCTAGCAAATATAACTATTTGTTGAATGAACCAGCTGGAGTTGGTACGGTTTTCCAAGTAGAGATGACAATGGCCTGGCCTGGGGCTTGAGGAGTGGTTGGGATCGGGATGATGTCACTGACACCTCGGAACAGTGACTCTAACACCTATTTGAAAGCTGAGGATGCCGAGGGCCAGGGAGATGAAGCAAGTGCCCGGTCAGAAGTGGCGCTGGGCCTAGAACCCAAGTCTGCCTTCCTTTGCCTCCTCTTGGCCTGCAGCCACAGCCCCCCCACCCCAGCCCTTGCACAAGGCCTTGATGCAACCTTGTACTGGCCCCAGGGTGCCCCTCTTGGGGGCAGTGCTGGGGAAAAGCTTTTGCAAGAGTTGGGGCAGGAAGCACCAGCCAGGGCAGGTCCCAAGAAGATAAGGGCGCCCCCGCCCCCGTGTGTGCCTCCAGGCCTTCTGATTTCCTCTCTTCCCTTCCCTTCCCTTTCCCGGAAGGCGGCGCCCGGACCCTGGCCTGGCCGTGACTCATCTCCTTTCCCTCTGGCAGCCAGGCTGCGATCTCAGGCCCGCTTGTCACTGGAAAGCCTTGCTGCATGTGACCTTGGGCATTGGGGAGCCCTCTCTGGCCAGCAATTCCTGGAGCTAAATAAGAGTAGGTGGCGTGAAGAAGGGTTCTACCCCTCCGCCTGAGTCTCAGGAGACAAAATGTGGGGGCTCCAGGGGCACCTCCCTATTAGACCGACTTGGGTCTGGGATGACTCAGATTGGCAGATGTAAGGTTGGCGTTGGTGTGTGAGGCACTCTTGACCCCTGTGGAGGGCGGAGTGTGCATCCAGGGGTCAGGGCCTAGTGATCCCTTAGCCTCCAGGACAGAAACAGACATTTCCACGGTTTGCTTGGTCACGAGCTGGTTCAAGACCTGTGCCCACTGTGTGAGCTGTCCTCTCAGAACCAGGTGTCACCAGGACCTCTTCGAGGTCAGAGAGCCGGGACCATTTCCATCTTTGAAGGCTGTAGTTAGAGTTTTTAAATTAAGAAATGCCAAAACGTGGGTTGCAAAAATTGTGATATGTCTTATGCCTTGCATTTTTCCAGTTTGCGTGTTTAAAACAAAAATATATAATGACCAGCTATGATTCAGTTGGAAATAAGATGGAAAGTCTAAACTGGATGTCCTGTGGGAAAACGAAGCACCTCATAAGCCTGCTTTGGACCAGCCTGATTTCTGGAAAATCCTCCAAGTCAGCATCCAGTGTAGCCTTGGGTGGGTCATCCCGCCTCTCTGATGCCTCCTTTTTCCTCATCTGAAAAGTAGGAATAGCAGTGGGCCCACACCCCTGATAGCGCTGGCGAGACAATCCCTTCTAAAGGGCTCAAAACGTTTGACACCAACATATACTAAGGAGATGAGTCACAGTGCTAAGCTCTTTATGTGCATGGGTTCAGTTGGGCCTTGAGGGCGAGGTTCTGGAGCCCATCTTCCAGATGAAAAAATGGAGGCCCAGACAAGTGAAGTGAAGATTCAGAGGCTGTCTTCTACCAGCCGCCCTACTAAAATGTTAACGTATTATTACTGTTGTTGTTGTTATTAAAATGAGCCTATGAGAGCACTGCCCCCATACGGCTGTGAGAAAGATTAAATGAATTACTTTTTCAAAAGAACTTAGTATAGTACCTAGCACACCATAATCACTCTCTAAGCGTTTGTTAAATAAAACAATACTTCTGGTTTCGGGCCCACAGCCGTGGGGAGGCAGGGTCCAATGCCGGAGGAACTTCGTCCCGGTGTCTCCCTGCGGCCTCGTCCCGGCTCCTCGCCGCGCCCTGTCCGCCCTGTCCGGGAGGGGCGACGGAGGTAATGATTTCCCAGGCAGCGGCTGGAAGGAGCAGGGTTTTGCGTGTTGCGCGCGCGCACACACACAGCGTCTCTCGCTCTCACACCCCCCGGGCGGCCTCTGTCCCTCCCCCCGCCCTCCGCGAGGCCCGGGCCTCTTGTGCAAGCCGCCGGCGCCCGCGCGTTCCCAGGCCGGGCTGCAGCTGCGGGCGGAGGGGCGGGGCGGGGGCGGCGCGCTGTTTGTCTAGCGCGGCCGTGCCAAAGGCGGCGGGCCCCAGACAGCCAGGCGCCTCCGCACACCTGGGGATGCTCAGGTTAAATAGCTCCGCATTCCTCGGGCCCAGCTGATGGAAACGCTCCCAGGCCGCCGCCGAGCCGGCTTCCAGATGGGCTGGGCCCGGGCCAAAGGGGAAAAGAGGGAAACGTGGAAGCCACAGTGTGCCTGAGCGGCGGGGGAGGTGGCCCGGGCCCCGCCGCAGCCCCTTCCTCCCCTGGAAAAGGGCCCTGCCGTGGGGGAGTACACGTGGGGACACGCCCACGTCCCTGTGGGTGGGCTCTCAGGCGGGGGCCCACACGCGGGTGCACACGTGTGCCTCTGAGGACACTCCAAGGACACATGGGCAATTAATAATAATTTATCATGATGAAACACTGACTACGTGCTAAGCGCTCTATTTCATTTCTTCGCTACGACAGTTCTGTGAAGTTAGTGCTATAAAACAGCCGCGGGGTGGGGAGTGCAGTCGGGGGGAGCCAAGCGCGTCGTTTACCTCCCCGTGTTGTGTTCTTCCATCGAGTCCACAGTGTGCTGGGGGAGGGGGCGGAACCCGGCTTAATGCAGTACTCAATAGATGATCATTTTGCAGTTGTTCATCCCCCCTGTGCCTCAGTTTCTTCTGTTGTAAACCTGGGATCCGAATCCTGCCTTTGGCCCCACAGCGATCCACGAAATCCTTTCTGTAGAGGGTTGAGCATACAGTCAGTACGCTCATGGTGCTAGGTACTATTTATTCTATTTTATTTATTGACAAAATGTATTAACAGTCCTCACCCTCTCTGGGACACATTCTTTGCCCTCCCGGTGACTCGGGACATGGGAGCTGACCTGGTGGGGAGACTCCAGGGGTGGTATCCCCGGGGTGGGGTAGGGGGGACTTTGGAGGAAGGGTTTGCCTGAACACAGCTGCCCCCGCCTCCCTCCCAGACCAGCAGAGACCCCGGAAAGCCAGCCAATCTACAGAACAATTACACACTCAGAAACCCACAGTGTGGTTCTGCAGCCCCTAGAAACACAAACCCATCCATCAAGCCAAACCCATGCAGAGATGCCCACAGTGCATTTAGACAGAACATACAAGCCCAAACAGCTGGAGGTTGCACACTTTTCTGCAGAACACATGTGCTCACATTTGCTCTTCTGCATACACCCCCATGCATATCCTCATGCACACCCCCAGACCTGGACACCAACAGACGACCCAGCCCCACGGGGTAACTACCAGTTCACTCATGTCACATGCACAGGCCCAGACACTCACGCACTCCGCCATGAGTACAAACTCACACACATGTCCAGGCAGATAGGCCCTTGCCAGTGACACCTTTTTCCTGCTCAGAAGCTGGGGACTGACTGGCCCACTCCTCCTCAGAGCCCACACAAGAGCCCTGGGGGAGAGACAGGAGGTTCCTGCGAGCTGCTGGCATAGCCAGGCCAGCGTGAGGGGCCGAGTCCGGACGCAGAGCAGGTGGCACGGCAGCTGTGCCCAGGCTGGCCCTGCCAACTTGCTCACCCACTTGGACAAGCTGGGAGCCCCCAAGGCATCCTGCTGGGATCCAGAGTTAAGCAGCCCATCTCGGGAGGCACCTCCTACTGGGGAATGGGGTGACAGAAGTCCTGCTTCAGACTGGCTGAGGCTCTGGGCAAGCCCCTTTCCTCTGGGTCTCGCTTCCCCCACCTTGGCAAAGATGCAGGTGGTCCAGACACCGGTTCGCCAGCTTTAATGGCTTGTTGAACCCTCCCCAACCCAGAGGAGGCCTTGCAGGTTGATCTGCATTTTAACAACCTCCCCAGGTGACCCAGATGGCCCAATGACCACTTTGAGAAACCCTAGAGATCTAGAGGATTGAATTTTATGACACTGGGGAGCACGGAAATGGCCAGGGATAGGGGGAAAGAATAGACTTTAAAGACACCGGAAACACTCATTTCAGGTCGGTAAAAGCGACAGTCCAGATGTGGCTCTCCAGCCCCCTCCCCCCAGCACCAGCTGCAAAGAAGGCCAAGGGTCACCCCCCAGCCCAGGCCCCTCCCCTCCATCCAAAAAGTCATTGCAACTTTACCATCTAAAGTATTTGTTTAATAACAACAACAAAAACACCCCACAGAACTATTGTAAAACAATATTCTCAGTCGGTGATCATTGTAATATACAATACAAAGCAATTAATTTCCTCAGAAATCTGAGAAGCACCAAACGTGACCATTTTTTAAAATGTCTGCTTTTCAAAAAATAGAAACACACGGGGAAAAAATCTCCCCCCCCAAGTCTCTGGTGGCCGGTAGGTGCGGAGGGAGGGCCGGCCTGCCCCCCTCAGTTCCCCAGCCCTGGGCTGGATCCCGCAAGCGCCTCATGGCCTCCGGATCTCAGTCTTGTTCCTCCCGAGCTCCAGCGAGGCGCTTGAGGACCAGAGAGCACTTATTCCTCTCGTCCCCTGGAGGGCCGGGGTCTGCCGGTCCTTGAGGGCGGCGCTTCAGCGACACAAGATGCGATCGTCCGCTGGAACACATGCTGCCTGTGAAACGAGAGAAAGAAGAGGTGAGACCGGCGGATTGCAGGTGACAAGGCTGGAAGCCACCCTTCCCCAGCAGACACGACAAGGGAGCGCTTTTCCCTCTCTTCTTGGGCATTCTTGCCTAGCCAGGTGCCCGAAAGAATGGGGCAGACATAGGGCCAAGACTCCCCTCCCCCTTCGGACCTCAGTTTCCCCATCTGTAGAAGAAAAATAATCTCGTGCTCCAGGTGGGACCTCACCTCGGCCGCCAGGGCGCTGATCTCGCCGTTGAGGGTGCTGAGCGGGGCCCGGGCGGGGAGCCCCCGGCCCCCCGGGGTCCCGACTTGGGATTCCGAGTTCAGCTCCAACTCCAGGTCCCAGATGTAGTCGATGACGTGCTGGAGGATCTCCACCCTGCTCACCTTGCGGTTCTGGGGCAGGGTGGGCACCAGCTCCTTGAGGCGCGAGTAGCAGCCGTTCATGTCGTAGAGCAGCACGTTCACCTGCTGCTCGTCGAGCAGGGCGGGCAGGCGCGCCCCGGGGCCGCCGGCGCAGCGCGAGATGGCCACGCTCTGCTCCGACAGGCAGCGCACCACCTCGCCCGCGCCGCCCGCCGTCTTGCCGGCCTTCAGCGCGCAGCTGGGGCCCGCGGCGGCCGCGGCGCTGCCACTGGCGACCTTCATGATTCTGGCGTCGGATAAGAGCAGAGAAGGCAAGGCGGACAGAGGCGGCGGTGGCGGGGCGTGCAATGAGAGGCTGGAGCTGCAAAAACGCGGTTGTAGAACGCGAGGCCCCAGCCCGCCAGCCCGACTTTTATAAGGACTCCGCGGACCCCCCCCCAGGGGCGGGCCCAGGCGTTCAAAAGAAGCCAATGGGAGGCTGGAGGCGTGGCCTTGAGCGTCTTTGGGTCCCGCCTCCCGCTCTATTAGTGCACCCTGGCTGGCGTGGAAAGGCGACCTTAGTCTCAAGAACCGAAAAAGTGGGAGGACACGGGACTGGGTTGCTAGTGGAAGTGAGCGCTGCCTTGGGCCCCTCGGGACGAGGCAGGGAGGCTGGACTAGTACTGCCAATAACAAAAAGACTTCAAGAATCAGTTTTCCCAGCTTCATTTTTCCGCCTCTCCAGCCCCATTTCACAGATGAGAGAAACTGAGGCCCGGATGGAGAAGCGGCTGGCTCTGGGTTGCCCAGAGAGCCCAGTACTAGAGCCTGGGCTTCTGGACCCTATTGGAAGATTACCTCTGAGATCCTGGTCTCCCGAATACTTGGGCCGGAATTTGATGAGCCCTCTACACTCTGCTCCCCTGGGCTGGTCTCCCTTTCTCAATTCCAAGATAATGTTGTTAGTTAATCTTCCTGGGACCAGGCGGGGGGCTTACCCAGGCCCCTCGGAGTAGAAGCAATTCGGGGAAAGTCTTCCTCTGTGATTGGGGGCTGGGCCTTGGGAACTGAACTAGATAGAAGGCGCCCAAAGGGGGGCTCTATCCCATGATTCTACCCTGAATTTGCAGCCCCTTGCAAAAATTCCCCATATCTGCATCAGCTAGTAATTTTAAAATTTTTCTTTTTTTGGCTGTTTTTTTTTTTTTCCCTAAAGACCTTGGATCAGGGTCTCCCTCCCACGGCGCGGCAGCTGCGGAGCTCGAGTCTCCCCCCCGCCTTCCCGGGCTGGTCTGTGTCAGCGTCTGAACAAGCTGCTCAGACCGTTAGACGCCAGGCCTGTGACGTCACCCATTCATAAAACTCGGACGGGCTGTCAGGCTGGCGCCGCGCGGGCGGTCGCCATGGAGACGGGAAACCCGGCTGCAGCGCT
Organism: Equus quagga; assembly: GCF_021613505.1. NCBI lineage: Eukaryota > Metazoa > Chordata > Mammalia > Perissodactyla > Equidae > Equus > Equus quagga. Next base: position 84,636,569 of record NC_060278.1, on the reverse strand, counting down.
CCGCGGCTACCCCCCGCCCTGCCAGTCACCTGCGGACCTCCGGCCGCAGGCCTGGGAATGCGCTCCTCGCGTGCGCGGTCGCTGGGCAGGGGTCACCTTACCTCCCCGCCCCACACCTGGGAATCTCCTTACCAGGCTCCCAGCCTGGACCGCTTGGGAGGTTTCTTCGCCCGCTTCCACCCTCCCCACCCCTACCTCCCCCCTCCCTCCTAGGGAAAGAGATCCAATTCCAACTTTGCTGCTGGGTGAATTTATTTGAGTCTCGAGCCCTCTCTGAGCCCTAATATCTGCGTGGTATTTCGATAATAATAACAAACGTGATGATTTATTGCGTTCTTACTTCGTGCCAGGCACTGTGTGAAGAGCTTTGCCTTCATCGTCTTCTGTAAAGCTCTAAAGATAGGGGCTGTTTGGTTTCTTTATACAGAGGAGGAAACTGAGGCTCAAAAAGCCTCCCAAGAGGGAGGGCTTGCACTGTTATCACAAGGGCGCTTTATTATAACGCTGTCCCTTCCTGCCAGCGCAGCCAGTCTGCCTCGAGAGCCCTAGATCTGCCAGAGGCTGGGGAAACTGAGGCTTAGAATAGCCACCCACGGCCACGCAGCGTTAGCAGGGCTAAAATTTTGTGCTCACATAGGAGAGAGTGATATTACGGCCCCTCCTCCCCCCAGCAATCAATTCCCTGGGTGTTAGCAGTTCCCACAAAAGTTTGGGAGATGGGCCAGTAAACCAGCCCCCTGCCTCCACGTCAGAACACGAGGAAAACTGATCAGCGAGACCAGCTTCAAAGAAGAGAGACATCATTAATTAATTAACTCGTCTCCTCAGCCCCTTGCCACACCCCCAAACTCTCCGAACTCCCTAAGCCTTGTTTAGCAATCCTCTAACGATTGGAGGGACCGTTTTGCTGTGCAAAAGAATTGCTAAAGAATTAGAAGGACAATGACCCACCAGAGGAAATTAGAATACTAATTCATTACCAAGTATTATTAATTGACCCAGCAATTCTACTTGCTGAATCAATTCCAGAGAAACCTACACACTGGGCACAAAGATATCAGCTCAAGGATGTTCACTGAGGTGCTATTTGCAAGAGGGGAAGTTGAAATGACCTAACATCTATCAGCAGTGACACTGTATGGACTATGAATGGAACTTCAATGCTGCGGACTGGCTATGCAGCAGGTGGGAAACACGCTTCTGAGAGATCTGGGTCCTACTGTCCTCGGAGAATGCCGGTGGTAGTTCGGAGGTCAAGGGAGGAACTCTTGGATGTGAAAAAGCCAACATATTGCTCACAAGGACACGTGTATCTGGAATTTAAAATGAGAGGAAATTATGCTGCGGAAAAAATTTCAAACACAATACTGTGTGATTCCTCTCGCATGAAGTTCTAGAACAGGCACAAGTAATGTATGATGGAAGAAACCAGGATGGTGGTTGTCTCTGGGAGTGGAAGTTGGGAGTTTCCAGGCAAGGGGCATGAGGAACTTTCTGGAGCGATGGAAACGTTCCATATCTTGAAGAGGTGTGGGTTACACAGTGTATGAATTAGTTAAAATACACTGAATTATACACTTTGGTGCATTGCATTGTATTTAAATTGCACCTCAATAAAAAATATCAGAAAGCAAAAAAAAAAAAAGTACTAACCAAATTATTAATGCCACCACTGTGAAGCGGAGTGAGGGGAAGGAGAGCAATGTGAAATAAGAATTTCACTTTCATCTTCACATAAGTATCTGAGTCTTGTTTTTTTTTCTTAAACAGTGTTATTGAAGTGTAATTGACATACACAAACAGCATATATTTACAGTGTATAATTTGATAACTTTTTTTTTTAAGGAAGATTAGCCATGAGCTAACTACTGCCAATCCTCCTCTTTTTGCTGAGGAAGACTGGCCCTGAGCTAACATCGGTGCCCATCTTCCTCTACTTTATACGTGGGACGCCTACCACAGCATAGCTTTTGCCAAGCGGTGCCATGTCCACACCTGGGATCGGAACCGGCGAACCCCGGGCCGCCAAGAATCGGAACGTGTGAACTTAACGGCTGCGTCACCAGGCCGCCCCCTGATTTGATATCTTTTGACGTACATATATACCCATGAACCATCACCACAATCAAGAAAATTAACATATACTTCATCACTCCTGTTTTTTTTTTCTTTTAAGATTTTATTTTCCCTTTTTCTCCCCAAAGCCCCCAGGTACCTAGTTGTGTATTTTTAGTTGTGGTTCCTTCTAGTTGTGGCATGTGGGACGCCGCCTCTGCGTGGCCTGATGCCCATGGCCTGATGTCCATGTCTGCGCCCAGGATCAGAACCAGCCAAACCCTGGGCCACCAAAGCAGAGCGCGTGAACTTAACCTACTCGGCCATGGGGCCAGCCCCCACTCCTTCTGTTTTTTGTAATCTCTCCCTTCCCCCTCTTCTACCTAGTGCCCAGGCAACACTCACCTGTTTTCTCTTTGGATTAGTTTTCATTTTCTAGAACTTTATATAAACGGTATACAGTAGATACAGTGTATATAATGTTATATTATACATTATATACTCTTTTTCATAGCTTTTCAGCCTAGTTTCTTTAACTCAGCGTAATTATTTCGAGATTCCTCCGTATTGGTTCCTTTCTATTGCTGAGTAGTAGCGTATGCATCACCACAATTTGTTTACCCATTCACAGTTTGTTGGTGGACATTTGGGCTGTTTATAGTTTTTGGTTAGTATAAATAAAGCTGCTATGAACACTTGTATACAAGTGTTTATATGAATTTCTGCTTTCATTTCTCTTAGGCAAATGGTAGTGAAGTGACTGGGTCACATAGAAGGTATTTATTTAACTTTATAAGCAATGGCTAAACTGTTTTCCAAAGTGAGTGTCCCCTTTACATTCCAGCAGCAGTGTTGAGAGCCCGGTTCCTCCACGTGCTCTCTCACGGTTGTTCCGCTCAGTCTTTTTCAGCCGTTCGAATAGATGAGTTGTGGTGTCTCACTGTGGGTTTAATTTGTGTTCGCCTAACGAGCAAAGATGTTGAGCATCTTTTCACATGTTTATGTACCATCCATATATCTTCTTTGGTGAAGTGTCATTCACTTCTTTTGCTCGTTTAACAAGATTATTTTAGATAATTGTAGATTCACATGCAGTCGTAAGAGATAATACAGAGAGATCCATCATATCCTTTCCCCAGTTTCCCGGATGGTGGCATCTTGCGTCACTACAGGACAGTATCACAATCAGATTCACCTGATTTTTGGTGAAATTCAGATTTCACTAGATTTACATGCACTCCTTGTGTGTGTGCGTGTGTGTGTGTTTAGTTCTACACAATTTTATCACACATGTAGGTTCACATCGCCAGCACCATCATGAAGACACAGAACAGTTCCATCGGATCCACACGGATCCCTCTTGCTCCCCTTTAATCTTTTGCCCATCTCTTCTTTTTCCTCCCCAAAGCCCCAGTACTTAGTTGTATAATCTAGCTGTAGGTCCTTCTAGTTCTTCTGTGTGAGCTGCTGCCATAGCGTGGTTTCTCACAGACGAGTGGTGTGTTCCACACCCAGGAACCAAACCCAGGCCGCTGAAGCAGAGCGCTGAACTTTAACCGCTAGCCCGTCAGTTGCCCATTTCTTTTAATTTGGTTGTTTGTTTTCTTATCAGTGAGTTTTGAGAGTTCTTTATATGTTTCGAATAGAAATCGCTAGGTATATGATTTACAAGTATTTTCTCTAGTCTGTGTCTAGTCTTTGCATCCCCTTAACAGTATCTTTTGAAGAGCAGAAGTTTTAAATTTTGATGAAGTCCAATTTATCCATTTTTTAAGGATTGTGTTTTTCGTGTCATATCTAAGAAATTCCTGCCTAACTCAAAATCATAAAGATTTTCTCCTATATTTTCTAGAAGTTTTATAGTTTTAGGTTTTACATTTGGGTCTATGATCCATTACACATGGGTATTTCTTGGATATATTTTAAAATAGAAATGTATTCATGTACTACCTTGTGTAATAAAAAGCCAACTCTTAATGTTTCGTATACCTGCCTCTGGTCTGACTGCTGGTCAGGAGGAGGTAGAATGTCAAAGACACTTTATGGACAAATAGGAAAGTAAGTTGGGGGACTGTTAGGACCCCAATAGTTAAGTGCCCTTAGTATTCACGAGTGTCCAGGTCCCGCCAGGTCCTGTGTTAGGCACAGGGCCACTGGAAGGAATTATTCTCACATCAAGACTATATTATGAAAATTTCCTGCTAGGTGCCTCAGCAACACAAAGAAAGGATGAGTTCTACATTGGAGGAAATCAGGGAGGCTTCCTAGAGGAGGCGACTTATCCTCTGGGCATTCTGTGTGGTAAAGGCACAAGGAGAAACAGCCTGAATGAAGACGCATGGGGGATACCAGTGTCTGAACAAATGTAAAGCTTTGACAACTTGAGCAGAAACAGTTGGCTGTGGAATAACTGAAAGGTCTGGGGCTCTGGGTCCAACAGTTCAGGATTCAAATCTTTGTTATGCTGTGTGACTGAAGCAACACTCTTCACCTCTCTGAGCCTCTGCTTCCTCATTGGCAAATGACAGAAGTTCCTCCCTCCCAAGGTGACGTCAAGGAGTCATTGAGATTAACATCACAAAGCACCTACCATGCTCTTGGTATATAGTAGGTGCTCACTAAACAGCAGATGATAATTGCGTCTTCCAGGCCAGGCACCCGGGACCCATTTGGTGGCAATTTTGGTTCCGGGGGTTTTCAGTGAGATGGGCTTACAGACCCCCTGGAACATTCCCTTCACTGTGCCACCTTCAGGCTTCCCAATTGAAATAATGGCAGCCCCTCCACACACACCCCAGGCCTGTGGGGGAAGTTGGCTTCCTTTCATTCCAGAAAATGTCCAGGACTCCCAGATGCTGGTTTTCTCTCTTATGGTTTTAAGGCCTGTCAAGGAGTTTCAACACAGACTGCCTGTCTCTCTCGTTGTCACCGGGCGCTTCTCTGGCCCTCTCCTTGGGAGTGTGACCTGAGTGAGCAGGTGCCTCCAGTCCTGTGACCAGGTCGGCTCAGGAGAGCAGACGCCTCTTTGGTGGCTGGGGAGTTGGGCGGGCTCATTCAGTGAAGCCCCATGGTCGCAACCCAGGGTTCCTGCCAGAAGTGTCGTAGGAAGCCCTGTCCCCACACCTGCACTGCTTGATTTTCACAGCTGCTCCCTGGGGCTCGTGGCAGCTGGATTATTATAATGCGCCATTTCACGGATGGAAATACTGGGGCCCAGAGAGGAAAAGGGGCCAGCCCATCGCGCCTTCAAATCCTGGATCTCCCATTGACAAGCTGTGCCTCAGTTTCCACTGGAGCTAATGCCTATTCCTCCTCATGGAGTGGTTGTGAGCATGAAATAAGAGATGCCCTGAGGTGACTGCAGCCTCTGGTGATGGAAGGGAAGGCCTTTTCACTAGCATCTCTGTCACACATCTGCCTTTCCGCCTTTGAGATCCCACCTCTAGTGTCCAGGGCTCAAGGCAAATGGCTCACGTTTTCTAAGTGCTCACTCTGTGTCAGGCGTGGTGACCTCAGGAGGGCAGGGATCAAGCTGTGCTCTTCCCTGCTGTCACCTGGGGCCGAGCGCGCCGGCCTGCGCACAGGAGGCGTTCCATGAATATTTGTTGAATGAGAAAAAAAAAGCAACACGTGATACAGGTAGTAAGATTATGTCCCCTTTACAGCTGAGGCCACTGAGGTCCAGAGAAGTTGAGTGACTTGCTTCAGATCACACAGCTGGGATGTGGCATTGAGCCTGGGCCATCTGGCTCTGAGGCCATGGCTGCGCAGGGCAGAGGGACTTATGTGCATGCGTGTCTGCATTGCAGCGTGCATCCCTGTTGACGCGTGCTCACGTCCAGCATGTTCCCCACTGCCCCTGCCGGAGCGCTGGCCTTGTAGGCTCCGGGGCAGGCCTGCCCTGGGCCACGTGACCTGCTCTGGCCCTGGCCCGGCAGCTGCTCCCCAGATGTGCCCACAGCGCGGTCTTCCAGCCGCCAGGCCGGCGCCTCTGGGCTGGGACTGCTGGAGCTGCGGGGGAGAGACCTTTGGCTCTGGCTGTCCCCGCCCCTCCTTGTAACAGGAGACCACAGGCGCCCCCTCCACACTCTGCCCCCAGAACCCTGAGCTCAGCCAACACTGCCTCTCTGCCCGTCATACTGAGAACAAAAGCCAAACTCCTCCCCAGCCTGTGGCCCTGCCACCACCACCAACCACATCTCCTGCCCCTCCCTGTCTCTCGCCAGCCACATGGCCTCCTTTACTAAACCAGCGTGGGCCTACGTCAGGGCCCTTGCCCTTGCTCTTCCCTCTGCCCAGAACTCTCATCCACATCTTTACAAGACTTCTCGTTCTTCAAGTCTCAGGTCAAATGTCACCTCCTGGCAGGCCTTCTTAGAACCTCCTTTGGCTATTCACTTTCTTTCACATTCCTCTGCTCTTAATTATTCATAGAATTTATTACCATCTGAAATGGTCTTTGTTTTCTTGTATTGTCCATCCTCCATATCCACCCCCAAGACAGGCCGCCCTCCACCCCACCCCCACCACCACAACCCCCACCCCCGGGGCCCCAGGCCTTGAGGACAGGAACCCTGGCTCCTTTGGTCACTGCTGTGTCCCTAGAGCTGAGCACAGGCTGGCCCAGAGAGGGTAAGCAGCTTGCTCAACGTCACACAGCGTAGTACTTAGAATAGAGCAATGTTCAGAGTAACTGTTGAATTAATAAATTGTTACCTTAGCGTCCTCAGTTTCCTCATGTGCAAAATGGAGGCAAATTTGAACATAATCCACAGAGTTACACCACTTCAGTACTTAGCACATGCAAAGCACTCAGAAATGGGAAGCAGAACAGACATGTTTTATGTCCTTCCAGGGGTCTCATTTTTTCATCCTCCCAGGCCAGCCGGAGGCTGTGGATTCCCTCATGAGGGGTGTGGAGGCTTCAAGCTCTCTGTCCTTAACAGGCCATGGGAACTCTGCTAACTCCCTTTCCCGTTCTGGTCCTCAGTTTCCCCATCCGCAAAATGGGGAGTGTCACTGGCCCTCCCTCCTAAGGTTTCTGTGCTGGGCTCCTGGGTCATTTCGGGGAGTGGAGGGGTTCAGGCTTCGGTCCACCTTTTGGCTCCCATCCTGTTTCCAAAGACGCCCCAGAACAATGGACAGGGCTGCTGGAGCCTGCCAGTCTGCGCCCCTCCCTGGGTCCCTGCAGATGCAGGGGTGGGGCCTTCCTGCAACCTGACAAAGGACCACTGCTGCCCTGGCGTCTCAGGGGCCAAAGGGAAGGGCAGAGTCAGGGCCCGGGGGGCTCCCATCTTAGGTCACTCGACGTGGGCCAAATCTGCAGGGCTACACAAACACACTGCTGTGCACACCCACAGTGACACGAATGCACACACCTACACAACCAACACAGCAGATGCATGTAAACTGACACAACTGACACATCTGACGGACAGCAACACCTCAACACGCAGCCGCCAGAGCAGTCTGCTGAAACGCACAACACAGCAGGACACCATCCCATGCAGTCAACACACCGACCTCAAGGCACACAACCAAAACGGAAATCTGCACAACCAACACACCAACAAAAAAATAGAGATCAGGGAGGCAGCACAGCCAAACACCCAACAACCACGCAAAAGCAACACACCACACACCCTCAACAAACACAACACACAGATAGATGCACCCTACACCACGACACACACACATTCACCAAACACAACATATGCTTACACCCGTATCAGTATTGCTCACACCACGATGGCGACACACTGCCCACATCCTTCCAGAAAATGACCAAATGCAAATCAACAAGCCGGCTCCCCCATGCACCCCCTCCCCACACTGCACATACCCAACCAACATCCATCTTCACCAGTTCAAAGACCCCATTCTGCCACCTACTACCCGCAAAGCCTTTTTAGATGTAGACACAACCCCCAACACACACACACACAATTCAGAATCCTGCACAAGCCCCAAAGACACACAACCACTCAACCACACCCACCCAGACCCTGGGAACTCATGCCAAGGAACAGAACTCGGGTCTGGGCCCCGGTCAGGGCAGAGGTGTGCGGGCTGGTCTGACTCTGCCAGCCACAGAAGCTGATGCCACCGGCCAGGAGCCCCGAGGCCAACCGGCCATACCCACTGTAGAGCCCCTGTTTCAAGACTCCCCCCAACAGGACCCCTGAGGTGGAACGAGGGAGGCTGGGCAAGAGGCATCTGTTGGAGGCTGTGGTGGTCTCCCCATATGTGCACTGGGGGATGGACAGAGGCGCAAGAGGCCCCCTGAGCAGAAGCAGAACCCCCTCCCCTGCTGGGTGCCCAGCCCAGCCCTCCCTTGACTCACCTGCCTCCGTACACCTGGCTCCCCGTCCTGCCCTGGGGCCCGGAACCAGGAACCAGCTAAGGGCGCGTCTCTCAGGGCCTGCCCAGCTCCCTGCCCACCCTGCAGAGCCCGGAGCAGTCCCCACCCTCTCTGCTCACCCCAACCCTAAGGACCCTGTCACCAGGGGTGGCACCTCCAGCTGCACCCTTGCCGCAGGTCACGGGCGTGGCTATATGCCTCAGAAACGGTGACTCATGACAATCTCTTAAGTCTTTTAAAAAGCGTTATTTTTTTGCTGACGCAAAAGCAGAGCTGTTCTGACTAAAAGGAAGTTGACGTCTCAGAAACATGGAAGGAAGGGACCCTTTGCTGGAAGACAGCAGAGTGAGGGCCCTCAGAGAGCCCAAGAGCCCTGGCCTCCCATCCCGGCCCACTCCACTTCACTTTCTCGTGTCTCAGTTTCCCCACCTGTCAAAGTGGGGATGGTATGAGTTCCCATCTCTTTGAGGACTGAGGTCAGGCACAGAGCGCTTAGACCAGTGCCTGGCAGAGTCAGCCTTCAGCAGACACTAGTTATTATTGTGGCTGTGACCGTTCCACCTGTCCGAGCCGTAACCCCTGTTAAGTAATCAGGTGGATGCTGCTCCACAGACTTACGGGACTTTAGAATCAGGAAACGCGGGCTAGTCTTTCCTGGAACGATCACTGCACACCGACTGCGCCGAGCCCCGCAGTGAAAGGACGAGGCACAGGTTCGTGCTTTTGGCGAGCTGTGTTCAGTTGGGAGTAACCAAATGGAACAAACAACCCTGGCCAGGTGGTTGGTTCCTGGCTGCTGTGTCCCCACGCTGGGGACCCAGATGCCATCCATAGATGGGCGGCTGCCGTCCCAAGGGGGCACTCTGTAGGCATTAGAAAGAGAAGCCCCTTATTCTGAGTAGATGAAGCCACCTTCGTACTCCTCGCAACATGCTCGCTGGCCTGCAGACATGGTCCCTGCTTGGGGAGCTCGTGGTCTGGTGGGAGAGGCAGTCCCCCTCCAGCTCCCAGTGCTGTGATGGGGGAGCACAAGGGGCTGTGGGAGTCGTGGCCTGAGAGAGACTCCAGTCAGCTAAGGGAAGTCAGGGAGGCCTTCTCATAGGAGGAGGTGATAGCCAGCTGACATGAATAAAAGGTGAGCAAGGGTGAGGCAGGTGCTCCTGAGCCCCGGTGTTTGCATATCTGGGATTTCACAGGACACAGTTGCCACATCAGACTGCAAGAACTTCAAAGTTCAATAATATAAAATGTGATGCGGATGTGGGAAACAACTCATCCACAGCTGGTGAGTGTGTAAACTGGTGTGAGCACTTGGGAGCCCAGTGTGGCCGTACTGAGTAAAAACGAACATCGGAACACCCTCTGACCCAGCAATTCCCTCCCACGGACATACCCTGAAAGTCCCGCACCCTGGATGCCAAAGACGCCCGCAAGGACGTGCCAGCTGTTCCGACAGCAGCAAGGCGCTAAAAACTACGGGCTTGTCCAACAACAGGAGAGCAGGGAAAGACGATGACGGCGGAACAGGACACGGCAGTCCGTGGGACACAGCGAGACCTACGTGCATTCTTCTGCATACATGCAAAAAATATGTTGCTTAGGGAAAATGCAGAAGGATTTTTTTAAATAAAAAAATTTAAACACACACACAAACAATACTAATAGATTTCCGTGAGTAAAAGTATAAGAAACGGGCCCGACTCAGGATGCTAGGTGGGGGTGGAAGGGTGGCAGGGGCACAGGTGACAAGAAGGTAGCACTGTCTGTGACGTTGTTCTTTAAAGAAGACTGGAGGGGAGCGATACAGCCAACTGCCCGGGTGTTAGCTCTGGCGTTGGGAATATTCCTCTGTCGTTCTTACATTTCATAAAACAAAGTCAGGCGAGCAAGAGGGAAAGGGGCATTTCCAGGCAGAAGGGTCAGCGCAGGTCCAGGCTGGGGGCTAGAGACGGGGGCGGGGGCGGCGGGCAGGCTGGCCAAGGGCCCTGCGGGAGGAGGCGGGGGCGGCGCGGTGGCCCTCTGCTCCCGCAGCCACTGGCAGTGACTTGGGGCCGAGCTGGCGGGGCCCCGCACCCCGGGCTGTGGGGACGCGCACCCGCCCGAAAGACATTCCTGGGCGTGGGGCCCCGGGGCCGCGGGGCCACCCGGGGCTGGGCCCGCTGCGCCGGGCAGATGGGCCGCCCCGGCTTCCCGCGCTCGGCCCGTGGGAACCGAGCCCGGCGTGCGGGGGCGAGGGAGCCGGGAACCGCCCCGGGGGAGCGGCGCAGATGGGCGGGGGCCGCGGGCGGCGGCAAATGGGTGCGAGGCTGGCCTGGGGCCGGGCGACAAAGGCTAAGGGCAGATGTTTGCGGCCAGATGTTCGCGGGAGGGGGGAGCCTGGGAAAACTCGGCTCGCCTTCCCGCCGCCCTCCCCTGAGGCTGCTGGGGGCGGGCCTGGAGCAAGGTGCGGCTGGTGTGGCCATCGCCGGGGGCAACTGGGCAGGGGCCGCCGGGGACAGGGACTGAGGGCTTCTCTGGTCGAAGCGTTTAACTACTAGCGAGCCCCTGTACCCTCCGACCCCAACCGTCCCACCCTCTTGCTGTGAAGTACCAGAAAGACATCTTAGGAACCTGGTGTGAACGCCCCTCCCCGTGTGTATCAGTGCGGTGTCCTGCACGCGAAGGTGTCAGCGCAGCCCCCGCCCCGGCTGCATCACCAGCACCACCACCGTCCTGGCAGCAGCGTGCTGGCTGACGTTTATTCAACCGTTCTCTGATTTTGTTCTCACAGCCGCCCTGCGCGCAAGGTGCTCTGAGTAACACCTCCAATGGAGGGGCGAGGAACACTGAGGGCCTGAGTGCTAGGTGACTCGGCGAAGGTCGCAGCAAGTATGTGGCAGGGCTGGGTTGGAGTCCAGGATCCTGGAGCCTGTGGTTCCCACAGACCACAGCTCCTTTGGCTTCCTGTGTGCTAAGCTCTTTGCAAACGCCATTCCTTCATTCAGTTGGCAAATATTTGTGGAGCAACCGCTGCACTCCAGCACTGGGGTGTCATAGGGAGCAGAAGTAACAGAAGTCCCCGTCCTGGCGGGGGTAGGCGGTGGTGGTTTATATTTGGGGAAGGGAGCACACAGTGAACAGCGTAAGTGCAATATATGTTATCTCGTCTGGTGATAAATATTATGTGGAAAAAGAAGTCAGGAAAGGAGGGATAGGGAGGGCTGGGGTTGGGGTGGGTTCAATCTTAAATGCGGGTGGTGGTGGTCAGCAAAGGCCTCTCTGAGAAGGTGATATTTCAGTAAAGAACTTTTTCTCTCACTTCCTCCAGCTATTGGGGGAAAAATATTCCAGGCAGAAGTCACAACCAGTGCAAAGGTCCTGAGGCAGAAGCGTGCCTGGTGAGTTCAAGAGGTCAATATGACTTTAGCTGAGTGAGCAAGGAGGAGGGTGCTAGGAAGGGAAGTCAAGGAGCTATTAGGGCACGGGGCATAGCTGGATCATGTAGGCCCAGGTAGGCCACAGTGAGGACTTTGGCTTTTACTCTGCGTGAGACAGGAACCAGGGGAGGGTTTTGAGCAGAGGAGGATTGTGACCTGACTCGTGCTGAATCTTGACAACTCTGATCCAACCCCTGCAAGGTGGTTATCCCCACTGTGTGTGAGGCTCTGCCCTGCCCCTCGAGGGCTCGTGTTATTCCATTTGTATAATTACAGCAGTTGGTTCAGTTCAGAGTTTCTAACCTTGAGGCTCCTGGGGTGGGTTTCAAAGTTGGGTGAATTTGATGTGTTTTTTTGGAGGGAAAGGATCCACAGCGTCTAACACATTGCCAAAGGAACGTGGGAGATTAGAAAGTGCTCTTAGCAGCCTTGTTCATAAACGCCCGTGAAAAGGAGAATGGCTAAGTCAACTACGAAATGCCATGTGGCCCTGGGAGATCATGAGACAGCGCCCCCGCTCTCAGGCATTTATGCTAAGGATACACTCAAATGTGTGAAATGCTGCAGGTACAGGAGGAACAGCAAGCTGGGAAGACCCGTATGTCCCTCACTGGGGGTTCGTTGAATAAAGGGTGGTCTCTCCATAGAATGGGGCACACGCGGCTGTTAAAGAGAACAGAACGAGGAAGCTCCCTGTCACCCTGAGCCGCTAAGGTCTCCAGGGTGCATTGTTAACCGGAAAAGACCAAACCAAAACGTTGCAGAGCAGTAAGCATTGACTGCACCCCTTGTGTTTACAAAAGAAGAAACAGACAAGAAAGCAGATTGTATATGTGTTTGCTTATATCTCACTAGGAAACTGGCCACCGTGGCTGCCTCTGAGGGGGAAAAGAGGGAGGCTGGTACTTTTTAAATTTTGTGCCATGAGCATGTACTACTCAATCAAAAATGAAATGGGGGGCCGGCCCGGTGGCGCAGCAGTTAAGTTCCCATGTTCTGCTTTGACGGCCTGGGGCTCTCAGGTTTGGATCCCGGGTGTGAACATGACAGCACTTGTCAAGCCATGCTGTGGTGGGCGTCCCACATAAAAAGTAGAGGCAGATGGGCATGGATGTTAGCTCAGGGCCAGTCTTCCTCAGCAAAAAGAGGAGGATTGGCGGCAGATGTTAGCTCAGGGCTAATCTTCCTCAAAAAAAAAAAAAAAATAGAAAAAAGAAATGAAAGTGTAAAGGGGAGCGGTCTGGACCAAGAAGAGATTAAGGGAGA